>NC_058084.1:112052718-112173561 GCF_014858855.1 Bufo gargarizans | reverse complement strand
ACGGGGACGCTTCTAGTTAGAATACACTACAAACTGTGTACAAGACTGCCCCCTGCAGCACCCGATCTCTTACAGGGGGCCGTGATCAGCACAATTAACCCCTTCAGGTGCGGCACCTGAAGGGGTTAATTGTACTATCATATCCCCCTGTAAGAGCTCAGGGCTGCCAGGCAGCAGGGGGCAGACCCCCTTCCCCCTCCCCAGTTTGAATATCATTGGTGGCCAGTGCGGCCCCCCCCCCTCCCTCTGTTGTAATAAATCGTTGGTGGCACAGTGTGCGCCCACCATCGCCCCCCCCCTCCCTCTATTGTAATAAATCGTTGGTGGCACAGTGTGCGCCCACCATCGCCCCCCCTCCCTCCCTCTATTGTAATAAATCGTTGGTGGCACAGTGTGCGGCCTCCCATCTCACCCCCCCCCCCCCCCCGATCATTGGTAGCAGCGGAGTTCCGATCGGAGTCCCAGTTTAATCGCTGGGGCTCCGATCGGTAACCATGGCAACCAGGACGCTACTGCAGTCCTGGTTGCCATGGTTACTTAGCAATAGTACAATAGTAGAAGATTCATAGTTACCTGCTTGCTGCTGCTGCTACGTGTCCGGCCGGGAGCTCCACCTACTGGTAAGTGACAGGTCTGTGTGGCGCATTGCTAAAGAACTGTCACTTACCAGTAGGAGGAGCTCCCGGCCGGTCACAGACATCGCAGCAGCAAGCAGGTAAGTATGAATCTTCTACTATTGTACTATTGCTAAGTAAGCATTGCAACCAGGGCTGCAGTAGCTTCCTGGTTGCCATGGTTACCGATCGGAGCCCCAGCGATTAAACTGGGACTCCGATCGGAACTACGCTGCCACCAATGATTGGGGGGGGGGGGGGAGATGGGAGGCCGCACACTGCCACCAATGTTGTTACTGCTATAGAGGGAGGGGGGGCCGATGGTGGGCGCACACTGTGCCACCAACGATTTATTACAATAGAGGGAGAGAGGGGGGGGCGATGGTGGGCGCACACTGTGCCACCAACGATTTATTACAATAGAGGGAGGGAGGGGGGGGGCCGCACTGGCCACCAATGATATTCAAACTTGGGGGGGGGGGGGTCTGCCCCCTGCTGCCTGGCAGCCCTGATCTCTTACAGGGGGATATGATAGTACAATTAACCCCTTCAGGTGCGTCACCTGAGGAGTTAATTGTGCTGATCACGGCCCCCTGTAAGAGATTGGGTGCTGCCAGGCAGCAGGGGGCAGTCATGTACACAGTTTTTCAGTATATTCTAACCTGAAGCGTCCCCATCACCATGGGAACGCCTCTGTGTTAGAATATACTGTCGGATATGAGTTTCACGATGTAGCTCATATCCGACAGTATATTCTAACATAGAGGCGTTCCCATGGTGATGGGGACGCTTCAAGTTATGTTCGGGTGTCCGCCTGGCCGTGCGGAGGCAAGCGGATCCGTCCAGACTTACAATGTAAGTCAACGGATCCGTCCCCCATTGACTTTCAATGTAAAGTCTGGACGGATCCGTCTGAGGCTACTTTCACAGTTAGAAATGTTTTAACAATATAATGCAGACGGATCCGCTCTGAACGGAGCCACCGTCTGCATTATATGAACGCAAGTGTGAAAGTAAAGGGACTCCTGACTTTACATTGAAAGTCAATGGGGACGGATCCGTTTGCAATTGCACCATATTGTGTCAACGTTAAACGGATCCGTCCCCATTGACTTGCATTGTAATTCAGGACGGATCCGTTTGGCTCCGCACGGCCAGGCGGACACCAAAATGACTTTTTTTTCATGTCCGTGGATCCTGCAAAAATCAAGGAAGACCCACGGACGAAAAAACGGTCACGGATCACGGACCCACGGACCCAGTTTTTGCGGACCGTGAAAATAAACGGTCGTGTGCATGAGGCCTTAAAGTGAACCGGTCAGCATGAAAATGTAGTGTAATCTGCCAGCAGCGCGTTATAGAGCAGGAGGAGCTGAGCAGATACATACATAGTTTTGACTGAAAAGATTCTGTAAAACTTGTAATTTATACATTTAAATTCCTGCTCATTCTGGGCTTTGAAGTCCAGGAGGTGGTCCTATCAGTGATTGACAGCTATCTCTGTATAAACCGTCCTAGAGGGAAGGATGTCAGTCACTGATAGGAACGCCTCCTCAACTTCAAAGACCAGAATGAGCAGGAATTTAAATGTATAAATTACAAGTTTGTGGGGAAAGATTCAGTAAAAACTATGTATGAATCTGCTCAGCTCCTCCTGCTCTATAACATGCTGCCTGCAGCTCAGACACCCCCCAATTTCTCCATAAAGGGGGTTTCGACAGGGGTAAACCCTTCTTGTTACAAGGTTCCCCCCAACAACAAGATCACATGGTGCCCACAGAACTGTAAATCGGTAGGGAACCTGGCGGGAAGTGTTTTTATTTTCTCTAAGGAGAAATGAGGCATTCCACTTACAGATGAGAAAAAATTGACTCTAAAGAATGAGAATTGAACCCAATTTTTGAAAAAAAAAATTCAGAAGAGCGAGAGACACACACAGAAAGTCATCCACAGCAATTGAAGCACTTTCGATTCGTATCCAAATTTAATCCCACAGTCCCTCAAAATTGCAGATCTCCATCAAGGGGTCGTCTGTGTAATGAACAGACGTCCGCGCTGGGTCATTCACAACCAGACATGCTTTTTACAGCACTGCTTTACTTAACAAGGGAATCCCCATCTAGTAACTCTGCTCTGATATGGTCTTCTGTTTCAGATTATAACTTTCAAAAAGATTTGTAAAAGCCCCGTTTAGTCTGGTTGTGGGTAAATACATAAGTGACGTGCTTTCTGCATCACGTGAAATCGGTAGAAATAATAATCAGCTCTCTGAATCATGTTATTAAAAGCCTTTCAGGCGGCTTACATGGTACATTAAATGCTGGGGCTGGCACTTCCATGCAATCTCATCTCATCTGAAGGTATTGACCGTCTGAATGCCTGGTCAGCAAGCAGTTTGTCAAATCTGACACATCCTACGACGTCACACACAAATTAACTAGGTGCAGTGCCGGCACGGGGAAGATGGAGTCACTTTACCTGTCAAAGGTATGTGCTTGTGTATCAAAAATTGCATTTATGAAGCACATTTGGACTTTTAAAGAATGCATTTTTGGGAAATGTAAATCTAAATATATAACATACTTGGGTCTTTTTTTTTTATAAAAACCAAGGCAGAGAATAAGGAGGTGGTGCCAATGGCAACCAAGCATGTCACAGTTTTCATTTTCCAACCCGAATGCAGACATTTATAAAGTCATTGACTTATACAATTTACCAGCAAGCTGAACACTTGTCCGTAGCCTGGAATACCTTTCCTTAGAACTATGCATTGTGCCATTGAGGCGTTACCATTCCCCTGGTCAACTGGGTATAAGTCTACCCCTGTCTCACCCTAACATTTTACATTAACAAAAGGAATAGTAACATCCAGCTGTCAATTTACTTATAAATTCTGGGAGGAATAACAGAAGAATGGCAGATGTTATTCAGATCTTCGTTATGCAGAATATTGTCCACTGTTTGCCAATATACAATGGCTTTCGGCCAGGACTATGGAGATCATTTATTTAGACTGGCGTTTTAGACACTGGTCTTAATATCCCATATAGCTGGCAGCGGATCCGCCGAAGTTATGTAGAGGCGCCGGCCTCTCCATAACTTCAGTGCATCCACTGCCGCTTCTAAATATTAGCCAGCTTCCTAGCGGTCTTACATTTAGACCTTTTTTAATGCCTGAAACAGGCGTAGGAAATGGTCAATGAGACGGGCCCTTCTAGCGCATTCCCTTCCACACTCACTTTGTTAGACCTGGCATGAGCGGCGAAAAGTCGCAGACTGCGGCCCAACTAACCGCTGAGCCACAATCTGCCCCTTAAATATGCCTAATATAGGCATATTTCAGCTTCGTAAATGACCACCAATGTATATATGTAAGAAGAATGTATTCGATGATGTAATGGAACCACACACTTATGCATAAATCTCAAGTGCTTCAGAGTAAGAATTCTTCATTCCACAGCAAGCAAAAGGAAAAACTGCAGCACTCAGTTTTGAATGCAAGTGAATGGGAATGTCAAGTCATACAGACATAGGCTGCTCTTGAGAGACGAGATGTGGCTGAAAGAAGTTGTCATGCTGGTCTGGGCCAAATGGAGAAGATGAGGAAAGGGAAGGTTGTCATTGGATGGAAGTTTTGCACGTAAAATGGAGTGCTGCAGTATTTCCTTTAAATTCTGTGAATTAGAAGTGTCCAAGACCTAGGTATAGGTGTGCATTTCCATTATATTATTGATATAGGCAAGTATATTATAGAAGAAGATGCAGCCAAAGGCAAGTAGCATGAGGCATCCATTGTATACAGTACTGGTTACATTCAGAAAATTTGATACATTATGCTAAAAAAAATGTACTTCTTTCCAACTAGATGAAACTAAGTGTGGAACATATATTATGTTAACATTGTAATTCCTTGTTCTGGTATTTCTAGGAATCAAGTATGGAAAATAAACAATATGGCAAGGAACTGTATGTAAAGTGGCTTAGAGGGAGCAGCTGTGCCCAATGAATGGTTCTCTGAAGAGACAACCTGCTTAATTAATAGAAGAGACTGGAGAGACCAAGTTACATCCTTCCAAATGGGTATCTCCAGAGGATGGGTACAATCGTCACATCAAGACCAACATTGTCCTTCTGTCCAAATTACAGGCTGCCTTTAAATACTGTATTCAATCAAAGGACCCTAACATCTAAAAAATTATTTATCATTGGTGCTGTTGGAGCATTTGCTCCAGGCCCTGCTTATTGTGGAGCCCAAGGGGTGGGATCCGCTCATTCGCCCAGATTCTTCCAAACCAGTTGTTAAAACAATAGCTAGATGGGAGAACTGTGGAGAAGTGGGATGCCAACCTACCCCTCCCCCCACCTTCAGTTAAAAAGCTTTAACTGGAGGTGGGAGCAGCACGTTCACCGATACCCATGGCATAGAGTCCTGAGTCCATGTGCTACCATTCCTTAGGCCACAGGACACTTTAGGCCTGCAGCCTAGAAGACTGTAGAATAGCACTCAGGATGTCAGTGTCCCGGTGCAGGTGGCACAATGACATCACTGCTCTGTGCTGCCTGACTCTAGAGGTTGGAGATGGCATCAGCTGTGCCCCTCTCCAGGGGTTCCGGGTAAGATGAGTAAAGGTTTATTATTTTATGTAGGCACTTTAAAATCTCCAGCCTCCCTCAAGCCAACTTCTAAATGGTGGCAAGTATCCTACAGCATGGTGCATGCTGCACTGAAAAGGTCTCCTGGTATACCGAGACAGTGTATGAGTCTAACTTAATGCCCCCCATCATGCCTTGGAAGAGAGCCTCACATAAGTTTGGGGTCCCCAATGAATGAACTGCTCCTTACACCTGGAACTCTTAATCTGGTCCTGAAGATCGCATACCCTCTATCCTGAGGGCAATGTCCACATTATAAGCACAGAGGCACCACTACAAAAAAGAAGAATACTAAGAATATGTACATTTAGATTTACGGTAGTTAAAAGTAGCGGCAAACAAATATGTGACTCATCCAGAGAACTGGTAACACATCACCGCCCCCTCGCTTTTCATTGTAAGAATTGAGCAGATAACATTATTTATGATGGGCTCAGCCAGAAAATGGAACAGAATTCTAGTAATAAGCACCACACAAGTAGGAGTAGCTGAACCACGATTAAATCACTGGGCGAAAATAAATCAATATGCACCGAGCCTTCCCCTACACTCTAACGAAGACGCTGATTACTGCAAACACTTTACATATTTCACCAATATTCTGATCACATACAAACAAAATTCCCTTAATTCCCCAAAAATTCAACAAAAAAATAAAGAAATAGTCTGATGTCTAAAAGCTTTGTTCCGGTGGGTTTTCCAAAGTGTTACAGTCCAGGCATGGGATCCTCTTGATAGCATTAGGGTATATTCAATCATATTTCCAGCATGGAAAATGGAACCAGCATGAAAAGTCTCAGATCTGCCTCCCATTGATTTCCCGAACTACATCCATGCTGGCAGAGGCAACTACTCAATATCAGTGTTGGGCCCAGCAGAGGAAATGATTCTAAGGGCCCACCCTCTGTGCATACAGGACCTTAAGGGCCTTGTTTTTTTAGGGGTCCATTATTGTCAGAATTTGGGCCCACTAGAGGAACCTCTGGTGGGCCAGTGTACCCCTGCTCAATTTGCATCTTCCTGTAGTGGAGGAGTTGGGAGAAGAAGAGGGGTATTGAGAAGTGGAATCCTGTCTCAAAAAAAGGTTTTCTGCCCATAGGAACCAATCAGAACTTGGCTTTCATTTCTTAAACTCTTTTGGCAAAAGCTGATAAATCTGCTCTACTAAATATAGTTGTGTACATGTCAAACAGCACATTTATTAGAATAGTTCATGCAGGGAGATGAGAGGTAGACTAAGCAGTTACAGTTACCACTATACATGTCTGCTTCAACCTGCTGCTCATTGGCTAAAGTGGTTAAGCATGTGACCGCTGCACCCAATCAGAGAAGAACTGAGTTGTTGGCAATACAGCTTGCTTTGTATATATTCGTATGAAATATTGGTAGACCATTGAGGTGTCTTCCATTAAATGATGTATGCTCATCATATACAAGATGCTTCTCAAAGCCCCCTGATGTGCGCTTCTGTAGGCCGTTTAGCAGGTGTTACCCTTTATTCCTTTTATTTAGTGGATTTATTTGGGATGGGTTCTCACCAGCGCTAGGAATCACGTTATAGTGTTCCGTTACAACGGAATATAATGGAATTTTAGGACGGAATGTCGACACAACTTTTTTTCCCTGGAACAAAATGGAACCTTTGATTGTGCCCATAGACATGTATTAGGACGAGCAAAATGGAACGCCTCTTAAAGGGTTATGTTTTGCATTCAGTCCTAAAATTCCGAAATAACTGTTATAATGAAACACTATAACGGAATTCTTAGCGCTGGCGAGCACACACCCTTACAGATGTAGCAGAGTTAAAGTAAACAATGGCAAGAAAATATTAAATTGACTTCAATGGCTTTTGTCATAACACTGACATAATATTATAGTTCTTTTTCCTTCTGCTACATCTGTATATACAGTGCGTACATATTCCACATCACAGAGATTGTGCGCTTGTATGCGAATGACAATCTAAACTATGAATTAACTTGGCTGCAGGCCTTTTTTTTTCTTCTTCTTCTTTTGAGTGTGTGAGGAAAGTACGATGCCAGGAGGAAACCCACAGGATTCGAACCCAGGAATGTTTCCTTTATAATCCTGCTACAATTGGCACGGTTCAGGGGCTTCATTTTTCCGGAACACTTTTTTAAATGCAAATTTTGTCACCTCCAATTCCTTTATAGATTGTAAATTTTTGGGAGCGGACCCTCACTCTTTCATTTGTACATGGAAGCCCTGAATTTTGAAATACTGCAGTGTATGCTGGCGCTATATAAAGATTACTATAATTACTAGATTATGTTATGTTCTGACGGAACTGTGTCAGATTGTGCAGGCACATACCCCTAATGGTAATACTTAGCTGGCAATTCACTCAGACTTCTATTATGAATAATAGAGGGACAGCGTAACTTAGGCAAAAAATGTTCCAGAATGGTCAGGAGTGTGGTCATGTCCACTTTAAGGGTAAGTATATGCTGCAGTAGAAAAGTCTGCAGCATTTTACAGTAGCAGCAAAATCGTTGAGATATAACCCCTTTCAGGCCTCCATCATACATTTATGGTGGAAGTCGGGGGTTTAAATATGGTGCCCAGTGGCGTAGCTAGAAATGACTTGGCCCCACGGCAAATTTTTGAATGGGGCCCCCTCCCTCAGTCATTTTTTTGCAACCCCTTCCTTTCATGCCGCCCCCATTCCTGCGGCTAGTAAAGAACGTTCTCTCAGACCAGGCCCGGCAGCTGTTCCATCCGTTTTCTACATGTCTATACTGTCACTGTATATATTTTCATAGTGTACTACTGTTGAAGAGGCCCTGACCAAATATTTTAGTCTTCCTCCTCCTGGATGGGTCCCCTTCTGGGTCAGGGCCCCAAAGCAACCGCTTCCCCTGCTTCCCCTATAGTTACGCCCCTGATGGTGCCCCCATCAGAAGCTGTGCAGGCACCATAGCCGCTGGGTTTCACCCATTTTAAACAGTAGATATCCAGAGACAATGTCCATGATGGGCAGTATCGCCAATCAGACATTTAACCCCTCAAATTCCATAGTCAATTGTGACCACAGCATCTGAATGGTGAAACCCAGGGAGCACTCCGCTTCCATGGCTCAAACAGCTCCCCTGTTCAATTGCCGTTTCAGCCTTGGGCTGTTTGCAGGGGCCGAGGTCTGTCACGCCAATTTTCCTATGAAATCCTGTCTGTGGCAGGGCTCCAAAGGAACATAGAAAATCTCACATAGATTGTAATGGTAATACATTGGAAGAAGTGATCAGATGACTGCATGTCCAAGTCTCCCAAGGGAACCTTGGGAAAAAGTTAAAATATAAATAAATAAATATAGGTGTAATTACAATTAAGAAGTAAAAATAGTAGGGCACACCACCACTTGATGTCACACGGATATTTATTATAACATATACTGTTTAGAACATATAAAGTACAATCAAATACGATAAAATTGTTAAAATATAAATACTAAAATATAGTCATCAATACAAATTAAATGTAGGTTAATAGATTCGGCTACGGCCGCAAATTTTCTCATATAATAGTTGCTTCAATACATGTCTTTGAAGAATACAGTTCAATCCTATGATTGATTTCGATGCTTGTTTAAAAAATCACTTATATCTGTGTGTTTTAACACTGAATTGTGGCAATGCCGTAGATAGAACGCTGCCCAAAGTCAAGACTTCTACCGGAGTGGTTTTACTCACTATTTTAGATGATGCCGGTTTCCATATCACTCGTGGCGTCCCACGTACAGTGAAAGTCTTTTATAGGCTGCGGCAGAAAAAGATAAATGAAGTGTAGACTTGCGGGATCCTCGGTGATTGTAAATTGGTTGCACCGTCTCACAGGTCACCTGGAAGTATATGCCCTCTGCGTTGTTTGTTCACAGTGTGCAGGGTTAACTTTCACCAGGAAATAGAGGACTCAGCGTAAAGACGGATGTTTGATTTTTCTTTACCATAAAATACAACTTCACCGATCCCTTCTTTAAAGCGCTTGTTGATCTTCAAATCTGTATGTCATGGGATTCATTACCATACGCGTTTCGGAGGCTAAGGCTCCTTCTTCAGTGGTTAAGTTTCCCATGAGAATGGCATGTCTTTATATACCTATACAGGTGCGGATTTAATTAATTGATTGGCTTAAGCCATTTTGTAGGAAATGACGTAAATTCCTTTTCCAAGTTCATGGTGACAAACTTTATCTATGTTTCAACCTTTATTTAAAACTTATTTAAAAGGCATATTAAATCAATATATCACATGATATTTCGCATATGTTATAAATATATAAGTATCTCAAAATAAAATTAAAATAAAATTAAAATAGAATAGTTAAGTCATAATTCACAACGATATAAATACCACATTTTATAATATTCATATCATGTGAATCGGTTATTTTCATTAACTTCACATTGCGGCCATTTTAAATATCGCAAACAGAGACTAAAAATGAATATATCGATCGCCATGCGGTACATGTGCGTTTTTTAGTGCGGTAATATTCATACTGCATTTTTGCCGTATTTTTATTCTCTGTCCGTGCTAATGCCGTTACTATTTAATTGTACCCCACGGTTTCACATTGATCACATGTAATTATATAAAAATATATAAAATATAAAAGTGTAATCCAATAAAAGTAATTTTCTATGTTCAAACTATATTATATAAATTTTATACATTTTATACAGTAGCAATAAGGTTCGGAACGCGGGCACGGAGTAGGAAACGTGATGGGAAAAGTGCCCACCAGGGGGAGGCCCGGAATCTTTAATAACTCACGGGTCTCTCCCTGGTGAGGACTCCCCCCAACTCGAACAAATCACAAGAACCCATATATTTCTATTTCTGCGTTCAAACCCGCAGGGAGTAAGGTGTTAAACTCGAAGATATGTCTTGATTCAATTCTCGACATTCTTTTTATATGATCTCCGCCTCTCCAATCGATTTCTACTTTTTCGAGGGCTGAGAAAGTAAGTCCCTTTGGGTCCTGATTGTGCACAATTTTGAAGTGGTTTGACAGGGTATGTTTTTCGTACCCCTTTTTTATATTCGAAATATGTTCGGCTATACGGACTCTAAGTTGTCTCTTAGTCCTCCCCACGTATTGTCTTTTGCAAGGGCATTGTATAATATAGATAACACTATTAGAATTACAAGTGAGGAACTCTTTAATTGTATGTTCATGGGGACTTGTCATCGATTTTACCGTCAGTGTTTTCTTGGGAAATATGGTGTTTTTGCAACCCATACATTTACCGCACCGAAAAAAGCCAGTGGTATTTGTCCATTCCTGTATGGACAAACCTACTTTGTTTTTATTTCTTTTTGGAATTGTAGGCGCTACTATTAACGCTAGATTTGGTGCTTTAGTAAAT
The DNA here is from genome assembly GCF_014858855.1 of Bufo gargarizans. Taxonomy (NCBI): domain Eukaryota; kingdom Metazoa; phylum Chordata; class Amphibia; order Anura; family Bufonidae; genus Bufo; species Bufo gargarizans. Next base: position 112,162,905 of record NC_058084.1, on the reverse strand, counting down.
GCAATTTGGGGAAATTGGGGAATTAAATGTCCTATCACCTTATCTTTATTTATAAAGTGCCAGTGCTTATTTATTATATACTTCACTTTTTTGTGATGGGTATTAAAAGGTAAAATTAATCTCATATTTCCATCTTTCTGTTCCGGTTTAGTTTTTAAAAAATAAAAACTAAACCGGAACAGAAAGATGGAAATATGAGATTAATTTTACCTTTTAATACCCATCACAAAAAAGTGAAGTATATAATAAATAAGCACTGGCACTTTATAAATAAAGATAAGGTGATAGGACATTTAATTCCCCAATTTCCCCAAATTGCATTTACTAAAGCACCAAATCTAGCGTTAATAGTAGCGCCTACAATTCCAAAAAGAAATAAAAACAAAGTAGGTTTGTCCATACAGGAATGGACAAATACCACTGGCTTTTTTCGGTGCGGTAAATGTATGGGTTGCAAAAACACCATATTTCCCAAGAAAACACTGACGGTAAAATCGATGACAAGTCCCCATGAACATACAATTAAAGAGTTCCTCACTTGTAATTCTAATAGTGTTATCTATATTATACAATGCCCTTGCAAAAGACAATACGTGGGGAGGACTAAGAGACAACTTAGAGTCCGTATAGCCGAACATATTTCGAATATAAAAAAGGGGTACGAAAAACATACCCTGTCAAACCACTTCAAAATTGTGCACAATCAGGACCCAAAGGGACTTACTTTCTCAGCCCTCGAAAAAGTAGAAATCGATTGGAGAGGCGGAGATCATATAAAAAGAATGTCGAGAATTGAATCAAGACATATCTTCGAGTTTAACACCTTACTCCCTGCGGGTTTGAACGCAGAAATAGAAATATATGGGTTCTTGTGATTTGTTCGAGTTGGGGGGAGTCCTCACCAGGGAGAGACCCGTGAGTTATTAAAGATTCCGGGCCTCCCCCTGGTGGGCACTTTTCCCATCACGTTTCCTACTCCGTGCCCGCGTTCCGAACCTTATTGCTACTGTATAAAATGTATAAAATTTATATAATATAGTTTGAACATAGAAAATTACTTTTATTGGATTACACTTTTATATTTTATATATTTTTATATAATTACATGTGATCAATGTGAAACCGTGGGGTACAATTAAATAGTAACGGCATTAGCACGGACAGAGAATAAAAATACGGCAAAAATGCAGTATGAATATTACCGCACTAAAAAACGCACATGTACCGCATGGCGATCGATATATTCATTTTTAGTCTCTGTTTGCGATATTTAAAATGGCCGCAATGTGAAGTTAATGAAAATAACCGATTCACATGATATGAATATTATAAAATGTGGTATTTATATCGTTGTGAATTATGACTTAACTATTCTATTTTAATTTATTTATTTTAATTTTATTTTGAGATACTTATATATTTATAACATATGCGAAATATCATGTGATATATTGATTTAATATGCCTTTTAAATAAGTTTTAAATAAAGGTTGAAACATAGATAAAGTTTGTCACCATGAACTTGGAAAAGGAATTTACGTCATTTCCTACAAAATGGCTTAAGCCAATCAATTAATTAAATCCGCACCTGTATAGGTATATAAAGACATGCCATTCTCATGGGAAACTTAACCACTGAAGAAGGAGCCTTAGCCTCCGAAACGCGTATGGTAATGAATCCCATGACATACAGATTTGAAGATCAACAAGCGCTTTAAAGAAGGGATCGGTGAAGTTGTATTTTATGGTAAAGAAAAATCAAACATCCGTCTTTACGCTGAGTCCTCTATTTCCTGGTGAAAGTTAACCCTGCACACTGTGAACAAACAACGCAGAGGGCATATACTTCCAGGTGACCTGTGAGACGGTGCAACCAATTTACAATCACCGAGGATCCCGCAAGTCTACACTTCATTTATCTTTTTCTGCCGCAGCCTATAAAAGACTTTCACTGTACGTGGGACGCCACGAGTGATATGGAAACCGGCATCATCTAAAATAGTGAGTAAAACCACTCCGGTAGAAGTCTTGACTTTGGGCAGCGTTCTATCTACGGCATTGCCACAATTCAGTGTTAAAACACACAGATATAAGTGATTTTTTAAACAAGCATCGAAATCAATCATAGGATTGAACTGTATTCTTCAAAGACATGTATTGAAGCAACTATTATATGAGAAAATTTGCGGCCGTAGCCGAATCTATTAACCTACATTTAATTTGTATTGATGACTATATTTTAGTATTTATATTTTAACAATTTTATCATATTTGATTGTACTTTATATGTTCTAAACAGTATATGTTATAATAAATATCCGTGTGACATCAAGTGGTGGTGTGCCCTACTATTTTTACTTCTTTTTGCAACTTTTTAAAGGATTGGGTGAATCCTTTTGTAGGTGCACCCTTTCATTGCCTGAGCAGTAGGTGAGCCCTCTCTAAGTACTTGAATTACTGTAATTACAATTAAGCATTCCAATACACTTCAATTGGATGGCTCCTTCCTAGTCACTTGACTTAGGGTCCATTCACACGTCCATAGTGTATTGCGGATCTGCAATACACCCGGCCGGCAGACCCATAGAACCGCCTATTCTTGTCATGTCCTATTTTTTTCTGGAGCTACGGACTGGAAGATCGGGACCCTGAATGGACCCTAAGAAGGAACTGTCCCATATAAAAAGTGAATGGGGCGGTTTAGTTGTAATTACACCTGCTCATCGTCGCAACCGCAGAAGTTAGCAGGTGAGCTCATATGAGCAAGGCTTTCTCTTCAAAGCTGATCGGTGGGGGTGCTAGGTGTCAGCCCCCTGCCGATCTGATATTATTTACCTATCCTGCGGATAGGTCATTTTTCAAAAAAGTGGACAAAACCCTTTAATGAACAATATACAAGTTTTACCGAATATTTTCCCACAAAACTATATATATATATATATATATATATATATATATATATATATATATATATATATATATATATATATATATATATATATAACACAGAAAAAACTGCGGCACTCCTTAAAGTAGAAAAATGTGCAATTTATTCACACATGTCAGCAGAGACAACGTTTCGGTTCTCTCTCAGAACCTTGACATGTGTGAATAAATTGCACATTTTTCTACTTTAAGGAGTGCCGCAGTTTTTTCTGTGTTATATTGCTGGTCCTGGATCGAGGGATCACTGCGGGCACCGCTACAGCTTCAGCTGCATACTAAGGAGTGCTGCCTGACCTTTTGTTATGGATATATATATATATATATATATATATATATATATATATATCAATCTGCTCAGCTCCTCCTGCTCTATAACATGGCGCCTACAGATTGTACATTCAGTCCTATGTGACAGGTTTCCTTTAAGCGAAACCTGTGATTGATCTACATGCTGTTAAAAGTAGATATCATAAAGGGCTAATGTTGTAGATCGTTTAGTGTTTTACATCAAATACAACATACAGAACTAGTAGATCCATTCAAAGAACGAATTACTGAACCAGAGAATAAATAGCTTGCACAAAGGAATGTCATCTTACCACCGCAAGTATGCTGCAAGTCTTGTCTGACATGTAATACAGCGCTCTCCACTTGTGGACTAATTAACTCCTCATTAGTATGCGGCCTAATGTAATAAGCGGTTTCAATTGTTTTCTTCAAACATATGAAGTAAACGCAACAATGCTATGTGGTTACTGACCCGAAAAGCTAAAGATTTAAGACAAAAAAATGAACCTGTAAAATGTGTTAGAAATCATGTAGCGGTGAGCTTGGTAAGACCTTGCATCAATCTACACAACAATTACTTCTGGCAAGTTGGGAAAGTGCCTGTCAGTCAGACCAAAGTCTCCACTTCAAAGCATGCAATCAAGTGAAACTCCTATCTCCTCAGCATTGACTTTCATAGCCAGGCAATTTACAAGGAACGAGCAAGGCAGGCGACAACTGGCAATTTACTGATGTGTATCAGCCCAAGTTACCGTCCATCATACAAGCCACCAAGTTTTCTTTCCCTTGGTTACCAAGATGCAGAGGTCTCAGAGCCTCCTAGACAGCTTCCTCCATAAGGTGAGGTCCTCAGAGGCTGCCCCATCCTCTGCATAAATGGGTTACACAGAACAATAAAGGTAAATTGATTACACAAAATGACATGGTTTCAATAAAGTTTTTAGGCTGTTATCACCAGGTGGACCCCAAGATTTTTGCAACATCAACATCTAAGACATTGTAGCTTCTTGAGAGACTTAAAAGGGTTGCCAGAGATAATTAAAAAATCTGGGGCAGCAGGAAAGGTAATATATATATATATATATATATATATATATATATATATATATATATTTTTTAAAGAGTCATATGCACCCCTTTTCTCCAGTCACTCCCAGCGTCACGTTCCGGTCCCCCCCCCCCCCCCCCAGTGATGACATCACTGTAGCAGCCAATCACTGGCCTCAGCAGTCATGTCCCATATACTATGACCGATTGGCTGCACAGTGACTTGTGCACACAGAAAGTCACCCCTGCAGCCGGAAGGAGGACGTCAGTGCTGCAAGGCCAGAGTGTGACACTGGAAACGGCAGGGGTGTCTGATTATTATTATTTTTTTTATTGTATGCCATTTATTGCTACAGCCCCATTTTTTATTTTTTATTTTTATTTTGAACAACCCATTTAAGGCCTTTTAACAGGTGGCAAACGTTTGTAGAAATACACATTTCCAATAATTGGCCTGTGTAAATGTGCCGTTGTTCAGTCGTCAAACAAGCAGAATGCTCATTTGTCAGCTGATACGACTGATTATGTAAAAAGGGGAGCCTACGAGCAATAAGACTTATGGGGAAGAATGGTCATAGAAAAGATCATTCATCCCTATACAGCAGTGAAAGTAACTGCAACTAAGAAAGTCGGCAACGATCAGGAATGAATGTTCCTATGAAGTTTGTTGACCGATCACGATCTGTTCTATTGGCCCATGCAAAAGGGCCTTTAGCAGTACTTATAAAGTAGGCCATAAATGTTCTGCTGACAGCTAATCCTCCAGATGCCCTACTCAGACATGCTGAGAGGGGAAAAAGCTAAGACCAGATTACCCTGACAGAATTAAGGGATAGGGCATGTTGAAATCCAATCCTACTTTTTCCTCATGACATGTAGAGAGTGGGAACACCTCCATAATACAGTATCCGATAGTCGCTGACTTTCATTTGTGTGGGCACCTTAAAGGCTATGTATACCTTTGGGGGCAACTTTTTTAAAATTATTGCACTGTACTCATTTTGAGCTAAAAATAATTTTTTTCAATTGGTCTTTATTAAAAATATGGAACCTTTTTTCTGTACAGGGCTGAGATGCTCTAGAAGCATTCTCTTGATTTTCTCTCTTTTCTATCAGGTGGGGAGCTGCTCCTTATCTATGCTCTCTGACATTCAAAACACTCATTATAAGGGTCCATTCACACGTCCGCAAAAGGGTCCGCAACCGTTCTGCTTTTTTGCGGAACGGGTGCGGACCCATTCATTCTCTATGGGTCCGGACGTGAAGCGGAGAGCACACTATGTGCTCTCCGCTTCCGCATTTGCGGAGCACGGCCCTGAACTTCCGGTCCGCAGCTCCGCAAAAGATAGAACATTTCCTATTCTTGTCCGCAGCTGCGGACAAGAATAGGCATTTCTATAGCGGGTGCCGGCCGGGTGTGTTGCGAATCCGCAACACACCACGGACGTGTGAATGGACCCTAACTCAGTTCTTACCTTACTGATAAGAATGTGGCTTAAATAAGTGTTTATGAAGTCTTCATAGTTTTGAGATAAGAGTTATTATATGACCGGCACAACGTGAAAGTGAGAGTACTAGTCATGGAGTTAGAAAAAGAGTTAACCATGTGTGACAGAACGGCTCAATATTTTTAATAAAAGCTAATTGAAAATATGATTTTTAAGCCCAAAATTTTTAAAATGCAATCATAAACAAAAATTGCCTTCAGAGGTGTACATAGCCTTAAAAAATTCTACATCAAACATTCATTCAAAATATTGCACCTCCAATTTACTGATGAATAAACGTTCCCAAACTGATGGAGCAGCAGAGTTCAGCTAAAATAAACAAAGACCCCAGACCCTCACGGCGATTCACTTGATGATAATGGCTTTTACACCGCACAGGCTAATTAAAGTTTAAGCATGAAGCTATTCACTTCCAGCAATGCTTTCTGCTCATGTAATTGCTTCCTTTTATTCCTTTATTCTACTGACTTGTTCACATTTTACTAAACATTGATCTTTACTACATGTATTCTTGTTGCTTGGGCTACATTTTTTAACCTTCGTGCCCTGTATCCATGATTAACATAAATCGAACCCCAAACTTTTTTTATTTTTTTTTATCAGGCATAATTTGTTGGAAAGCGATATATAGATATATATATCTTGGAGATCAGATGGTCACTGTCAGACCTCTGAAACGTCAGGCGAGCAGTGCGTGGCAGTGAAGGAGAGGTAGACACGGTTCCTCTGGGGCACACTCTGTATGGAGGGACCAGGCCTGATGGTGGATGAGGTGCCCTGGATGTTACGGGTATTTTGAGTGCCTGGGGCAAGGTCCCTGTTGGATTCGTGACGCCAGTGCCTTTGGACGGTGGCACGCCGGTTGGTAGTTGGAATGATGGAGGTACACAGGTAGAATAGTGAACCAAACGTTACTTTTACTGAACAGTTCAACTTTGTACAGCTGGTGGTCACACAGTCTTTCAATCACAGTTCCACAAGTAGGCTTATTCACAGAATGGCAGGCAATATTTATGCAAGATACGCAGAGGGTAACTTCACAAGCACTCAGCAGCAGGTTGTACCTTTCCTCAGAATCAATGTACACTGTATTTTCTAGAACTCCTGCTCTGGCTTTATATCCCAAGGCCCGGATGCCTAAAGGGTGGCTTAAATCCTTGGTTACTATCTTCCTCAGGTATTAGATTCTTGCTTTCCTTTCTATTTGCATCTGCCCATCAGGGTTACTTAGCTTACCCTGGATCGCCCTCTCTTGTAAAGTGGATGACTGTGGGTTTCTCCCAGGAGGTTGGGTCCTGCAACTGGGGTGTCTCTACTGAGCTAATCCTAGCCTCAGGAGCTTCAGGTGGACGAAGTGACTCCTCTAGTCCCCTGGAATGAACTAACTCTCTCCTGTCTGGGCCTTCCTATATGTATCTAGGGCTCTCTAGCTCCCTCTAACGTCTGGGAGGCTAAATTACACCCTGACAGGCCTGACACCCAGCTAATACAGGGAAAAACATGCACATGACATTCAATGCAATGAAACACATTAACCTGTGCAGTGCCCACCTTTACCTAGTGGGACACTACACCACACAGAGCAGAAGGGTGACACAACCACAAGACAAGACAGAACAGACTGACCTCAACACTCAAAAGGCAGAAATAGTAGCCTAACGAGCGCACCTGAAAGGGGACACCCAGGAACCGACCAGGGGAGGTTAACCCCATCAGAACCAAACAGGGAGGTACCAAAATCAGGTCAGGGGTAACCAGAAACCACAGCATACCAAGCTGCGATACAGGACGTTGTTCCTAGCAACCAGCATGCACGAAACACCGCAGCTAGTACACAACAGTGAAACCAACCTGACATACCGACAGGGAGACGATACAGCCAAAGGGGGTACACACATATATACACATGGGCAGGTTCACACTAGATACCGTAGCCAGAACGCAGCCAAAAGCAACCAGCCTACACGGAAACACCCGCACCCAGTATGCACAAGGCGTGCAGCCAGCCTGCATGGCAAACCACGTCACGGTGAACCGCACTGTGACAGTAACCAGGTTTACTCCCCCTTCACATTCAACAACTGGCATCACTGGAGGTGTTGTAAATGGGGAGCCTCTCTCTTTGGTTCATTTAAAGGGGTTGTGTCACACAACATAAAAATCTGCATTTTTCAAACCAGCACCTGGATCTGAATACATTTTGCAATTACATGTCATTAAACATTTAGTATAGCCATGTATCTGTCTAGGTACACCTGCTCTTTGTTCTTTTCTTTTCCTTATTTTTTTTGACCGTCTCACTGAGCTGGTCGAACGTTCTCAGCTTAACTCTTCAACTGCCACCAGCCAGAAAGGACATGCCCCCTGAGCTGCCAAGCTGAAGATAATCTAGCAAAGCAAATGGAGCAGTGAATGTGGAGATCTCTTGATCCATGGGAGGTACAAGGCTGGTTCTAAGGCTACTTTCACACTTGCGTTCGGAGTGGATCCGTCTGGTGTCTGCACAGACGGATCCGCTCCTATAATGCGGACGATGGGATCTGTTCAGAACAGATCAGTCTGCATTATATTTCAGAAAAAATTCTAAGTGTGAAAGTTGCTCAGACGGATCCGTCCAGACTTTACATTGAAAGTCAATGGGGGACAGATCCGTTTGAAATTGAGCCATAGTGTGTCATCTTCAAACAGATCTGTCCCCATTGACTTACATTGTAAGTCTGGACGGATCCGTTTGCCTCCGCACGGCCAGGCGGACATCCGAACGCTGCAAGCAGCGTTCTGGTGTCCGCCTGCTGAGCGGAACGGAGGCTAAACGGTGCCAGACTGATGCATTCTGAGCAGATCCGCATCCACTCAGAATCCATTAGGGCTGGACGGATCCGTTCGGGGCCGATTTTGAGCCCCTTCAAACGGAACTCACAAGCGGAGCCCAGAACGCAAGTGTGAAAGTAGCCTAACTTTGTTAGAAAGGTATTGTCATGTACTATATGATGTCTGATTTCTTATTTTTTACATCAATCATGGCATAACCCCTTTCCATATTCCCTGTCAAACTTTTGATATTTCTCCTAATGTAGGTGAACCATTTTTAATGTGTAGCGGAGGATGACAGAACTCCAGCTGTAAGAGCTAGGGAAGGAGTTTTGGCCAGGACAGGAATGGTGTGTGCAGAGCTGTTCCTGCGCAGACATGTGTGCAGGCTCAGACGCTCTTTCTGTGACAGGAGTATGTGGCTGCACCAGTCCAACAGAGCGGATCCTCCTGGGCTGTATGGTAGAAGAGGAGTCAGTTGGACACCAGAGTTCCCAGAGGGAAGTGGAGGTTGCCTGAAGAAGCTATGCACCTTGGAATTGCTCTGTTATAAGTCAATAAATTAAACCATCTTCTTGGGAATGTAAATGGCAGTTCCTCCATATGCTTTCTTCCTTCCCCCTTACCGTGGCAAAGTGGAGTCAAAAAGATTATCCGCACTCTGGCTGTAGAATTTATTTTAATCAACATTCAGGAAAGACAAATACATCATTTTTTTTTTTACATAATATCCATGCTTTTCAATACACGTTGTCTCTCTGTCAACAAGCTTTTGTATTCTCACATCAAAAAATGTTTCAGGCTGAGCTGTGAACCACGAATGCACCGCCATCATCACCTCTTCATCAGACGTAAATCTACATCCTCGTAGGCCGATTTACAAATGATTTGCCACATTATCCCCCGTCACCCGTTGATCTAACAGAATCAGTTCACCTGCACACTCAATGTTGTCTCCAGTCGTGGACGGGCATCAGTCTCTTTCTTCTTGGTTGACACTTGTGCGACCTTCCGTAACAAACCTACACAGCAGTGACTAGGGGGGTTATTTAGAAAACAATGTACTGTCTTTTCTGAATGTTAATTAACAAATTCTACAGCCACAGTGCAGATAATTTTGACTCACCCTCTTACACACTCACCTAAAGAATTATTAGGAACACCTGTTCTATTTCTTATTAATGCGATTATCTAGTCAACCAATCACATGGCAGTTGCTTCAATGCATGTAGGGTTGTGGACATGCAAGACAATCTCCTGAACTCCAAACTGAATGTCAGAATGGGAAAGAAAGGTGGGCTACAACAGCAGAAGACCCCACCGGGTACCACTTATCTCCACTACAAAAATAGGAAAAAGAGGCTACAATTTGCACGAGCTCACCAAAATTGGACTGTTGAAGACTGGAAAAATGTTGCCTGGTCTGATGAGTCTCGATTTCTGTTGAGACATTCAAATGGTAGAGTCCGAATTTGGCGTAAACAGAATGAGAACATGTATCCATCATGCCTTGCTACCACTGTGCAGGCTGGTGGTGGTGGTGTAATGGTGTGGGGGATGTTTTCTGGGCACACTTTAGGCCCCTTAGTGCCAATTGGCCGTTGTTTAAATGCCACGGGCTACCTGAGCATTGTTTCTGACCATGTACCCATGATCCCTTCATGACCACCATGTACCCATCCTCTGATGGCTACTTCCAGCAGGATAATGCACCATGTCACAAAGCTCGAATCATTTCAAATTGGTTTCTTGAACATGACAATGAGATCACTGTACTAAAATGGCTCCCACAGTCACCAGATCTCAACCCAATAGAGCATCTTTGGGATGTGGTGGAACGGGAGCTTCGTGCCCTGGATGTGCATCCCTCAAATCTCCATCAACTGCAAGATGCTATCCTATCAATATGGGCCAACATTTCTAAAGAATGCTATCAGCACCTTGTTGAATCAATGCCACGTAGAATTAAGGCAGTTCTGAAGGCAAAAGGGGGTCCAACACCGTATTAGTATGGTGTTCCTAATAATTCTTTAGGTGAGTGTATACTTCAATATACTGCATGTACAGCCAAGTCAACCTTTAATGCGGCTCTATTGTTATTTTCTTTTTATTTAATGAACTCAAGCTGTCTTGGGGCTGACTTTGAAAAACACACTACTGGAGACGACAATCTTTTATATTACATACCAAGCATTCCCTATTTCATCTTTCTCAGGGTTCCATTAACACTATGCATGGTTGGAGATAATGAAATCCTGTCTTTGGTTTGTGGTCCCACCATGTATGATAAATGTGGGAGGTGGATTGTAAGGCTCTAAAAGTCCCATTTGCGTCTTGAGTTATTCGTGTTTTAGACAGCTCGATGGTGCCTCCCCGATACTTAGAGGTTTAAAAAGCATCTCTACAGTCAAACACCATTATTTTAGACAATTTTCTCTAACTGAACATTACTACCCAGATCAGACATTCAGAACATTTACACGATTTACACGGAACAAATACACTACCAGATGACATAAATGTATTTGTGAAAGCATTAAAGTAATTCCACCTGATAATGCCTACTTTAGCTTATCAGCCAGTGTATAAAAACGGTTCTCTAGGCTGTCAAGTGATCCCGGACACAGACTTTAGTTTCAACTGCGCAGTAATGACAGATCCCATGAGATAATGATTAAAGCAAATGTTCACCTTTAAACACCATTTGAAGCTTCTATATTGATATTGCTACATCACTTGTACTGATCCTGAGTCACAGCCTGTCGTTTAGCCCAGAGCTATATTCATAGTTCTGCTGTTTATTGGAAACATCTGTCAATCTTGTAGTTAGAAAAGTTTGGCTAAGCTCAACTGATGCAGAGGGAGGCTTAAGCTGGCCACATACATAAGTGCATCTATAGCTTCCCAGAAGCAATGACTCTGTATGAGGACGAGCTACTGCAGTAGTCATCAGTTGTCCTCATACAGCGCTTTAAATGCAGCTCTTAACCTCCATTGAGGATCAGGCAATTATTGGGAAGGAACGCTTCCTTCCCAATAATTGTTTGCTCGTCGCACAATGTACATGCGCCTTTAGAGTTAAATAGGCCCAATCTTTTTATTCTCAAGGTGATGAGATGCCTGGCAGTGGATTATTTCCTCTCTTACCATTCAGAACACATGCATGCTCAGTGGGGCATAGCTACCTCTGCACCCCCTATAGCTATGACCCTGGGGGGTTGAGAGATATAGCTGTCGGTTGAAGGAGTTCAGTCACCGGGTATCTCAAGTGTATGACTAACTTTACTTTTTCCTGCATTAGATTACTGTACAGTAATTGGTATAAAGTTTAGTCTAAGAACACAAAACTCAAGCAAGCTCTATGCAGAAAATAAGCAATAAATATTTGAAGAGTTCAGCTCTGGAGCCTTCGATATTGTGAATGCTGCTAAGAACTTAACTACAAATTGATCAGCATAAGTAAAGCACTGTTTAATCTGACCAAGGTATAGACTTTATGAATTATGTAATCATTTCAATAATTTCATAATTACGTCCCAATGTTCTGGAAAGCCAATGGATCTCAATGTTGACTAGAAATCAGGATCTAAACAGAAAGCCAAGCAAAACACCACAAAACGTGAGTCCTTCAAAGACAGTTACACGGGAAGGATGGCTTAGGAAACTTCTTTAAGGGTGCATTTCCATGAGAAGTTTTTGACCACATGGTCAACAGGGAGGAATTTAGGAGGGCACCTGTGGCTGTTGGCCAGGTGCATAAGTACTTAATACTCCTAGCATTAATTAATGCTGAGGGTTTTAGATCCCGGTGGGCCGTTGTCCCCCTGGACATTATCCCACAGGGAAATTTTCCTGTAGGGTCTATGGCCAGTCCACCCCTGTCAAAACCACATCATAGGTGATGCAATGCTTGTGCAAGCTTCAGGGATGAAGACCACATTGTAAAAACTGAAGCAATGTAAAACCAACACCTTGCTGGTCACAAACATGCCGGATTATCAGACAGTTACATGGCCAATTCGTCATAAGTAAGAAGCAAATAGAAGAGTATGGTTACAAGGCATCCTAAAGTAATCTAAAAACACATACAGAACAGCCTAGGAGGCAGAAAGTTGTTAGGCAAACACGTGCGACATCAACACACGTCTCACTTCAGATGTGGATAATACAGCCATTTATCTTATTTTTATCTAGACAAAACCATCTAACACTTCAGACACAGGGTGGCAGCGAGCCAGCTGTATGACCTAGTGACTGCGCTCTGCCTTTATTTAGTGACACAGGAAAAGACCTTCACTACATCTACAAAGGGAGTGGGGGGGGGGGGGGCACGGGGGCAGACAAGAGGATTTTTTTTTCTATTTGTAACCATTTGTAAGAAAAAAAAAAGCAAAACAAAAAAAAAAAAAGCCAAATCCTTGGTTATCAGAGATGTATTGCAGAGCTAGCAATAAAAAAAAAAAAAAAACTCTAAATGATCATCTTTTGGAGCAATAGATACCAAAGAGTCTGAAATGAATCAATTACTTTAGTCAATGGGCTTCCAATCTAGTTTGGCCATTTTTGGGTCCAAATGGGCGCAAAGCTAACAATGTACCAGAGTTTGGGATTTAAAAATGTTATGTCATATTTTTCACTATTTTGTTCAATAATCGACATTAATTTTATGACAATAACCGAAATGAAGCTATGCAATGTGATCACTTCGACTAGACGCACCGATCTGAATAAGGAGTTTTACTGGCTGTAACTTACTATAGTTATGGGGTCTACGACGACCTTATCTTTGCCCAATATATTAACAACACGCACACATAGAATACACATACAATCTGTATTCTAAAACTCTATTACAAGCACAGTAAATCAGACCACACAAGGCTAAGCTGGAAGAGAGAGGCTCACGTATTAGATCATAAAGTTTGGAGTGCATTCAAGTCAATACGCAAGTCATATTGTCTTTAGCATCTCTACATGCACTATCATTTCATGTAACGGAGGACAGAATTGACTTTTAAGAATGAGATGCCTTGTACGAAGAGAGAAAAGCACGAAACTCGTTGAACACAGCCTCACGTCTGCCAGCGCACAATATAAATCACATGAAAAGAACAGCGCAGGACATTAAACAGATGACATGATCGAGACCATTCATTTCATGCATGGCTCTAGAATAAAAAGTGGATATAAAAAAAGGGCAGATGTACCCTGGTGTTTGACCTCTGCTCACAGTCAAGTATGGTCCTCCAAGGGTGAGGGATGTCTCTGGCTGGTGGGTTTCTCTTGATCTTCTGCTCCGAGCTCCTTCGCCACTTACTGAGAGGACACAATACCTCTGTCTTTCTAACGCAGCACACAAAGATTACAGAGAAAAGCTATGGAAGGAGGTAAGCAGCAACATGAGCAGCCAATGGGGGAAGAGATCCATGGCAGAAACGAGCACATGCTCACTGAGGCTGCTACTGTCACCAGCGCTTAGAAGCCTCCTAATCTAATTATAGCCTTTTGCTAGGACCATACTACTGAAGAACAGCCTGGGAGAAAATTAAATTTTAATAAGTAAAAACCTCTTTAGATAATATAAAAATTCCTGCTTGATTTCAAGCTCAGCCGTTACAATCCACTGATGTTCTCTCCGGGTTGCAAACTCTGTTGCCACGCAGCTTTTATTTTAGTCTTCTTCTTCCTGCTTAATCATGAAAGGCGTTTGTCACTTTAACCTGCGTATGTATAATTCATTAACTCAGCGTGCACCCATTACCAGCAGCTGGAGATCCCGCACAAAAAAGGCTCCTACCAGATGAAAACAACTATCGAAAGAGAGGATAGGATTGATTCGCCAGGTTTATGATCCGGAGAGAGTCGGGCCGATTCGGCTCTCTGAAAAATCAAATCAGAGTCAAGAACGCAGAAGCCCTAATAATGCGGAGCAACAGCAATGACTAAATGACCTCTGAAAAGATGCTTGGGGTGGAAGATGGTCAAATGTTCTTCAACCCCCTTAGTGGTCACTCTTGGCAAGTTAAAAGCACCTAGAAGCCATGTGCAGCGTGGTCATGCAAGCCACACCAGTTGGTATACATTGAGTCACAAGGCTCTGGTGAAGTTGCAGTGCTCCGGTTGGTGCATCTTAAAAAAAAAAAAAAAAAAAAAAAAAAGAGACGGAACACCTGGACTCCAAAAGAAGTGAATTAAAGAGGACCTGTCCCCACAAAATGCAATACCATCTGTAGGCAGCATGTTTTAGAGATTAGATTGATGGGTAGACTGTAAGTCATCATGCCTTTACTCCAGAATCCTGGATTCAAAAAGTTGGGGCTTTTGTGAATTTGCATAATTGTAAAAGTTTAATTTTCTCTGCAACTATACCACCAACAGACATAAGACAGGTATCATTTTGACCAGCATCATCAACCCCACTAGGCTATATGCCTGGCAGGGTAGTGTTGATCATGGGAACAGAGCTGCTTTAAAGGGGTTGTCCCACGAAAAAATATATTCTATTTTCAAAACAGCACCTGGATCTGAATACTTATGTAATTGCATTTAAAGAGGACCTTTCACTCGTATACAAACTAAAAACTAACTCTATCTGTGGGCAGAGCGGCGCCCAGGGGTCCCCCTGCACTTACTAGTATGTCTGGGCGCAGCTCCGTTCGCCCGGTATAGGCTCCGGTGTCTCAGCTCCGTCTGTTGTATTGGACTGATTTTTTGTAGGAGGCGTGTCCCTTGCTGCAGTGCTGGCCAATCGCAGCACACAGCTCATAGACTGGCTATGAGCTGTGCGCTGCGATTGGCCAGTGCTGCAGCAAGGGACACGCCTCCTACAAAAAAATCAGTCCAGTACAACAGACGGAGCTGAGACACCGGAGCCTATACCGGGCGAACGGAGCGGCGCCCAGGCATACTAGTAAGTGCAGGGGGACCCCTGGGCGCCGCTCTGCCCACAGATAGAGTTAGTTTTTAGTTTGTATACGAGTGAAAGGTCCTCTTTAATATAGCCATTGAGATATTCAATAAAATGTATCTCTATAGCGCCACCTGTTGCTTGTTTTTTTTTTATTATTTCTTTGCTCAACTCTCTGAAAAGGCCGCACGTGCTCAGTTTCATCCTTCAACTGCCTCCTGAGCTGCGATAGGGAGAGCATGGACACGCCCCCTGAGCTGTCAGCTTGATATAAATCTATTAGAGCAATGAACGGGGAAATCTCTGGATCCATGTGAGGTACAGGGCTGGTTCTGGCCGTCATGTACTATATGATGTCAGATTATTATTATTTTTTTTACAATAATCATGGGATAACCCCTTTAAAGATCAATTTATAATACATGCAACATTTAATAAATGTGGCATAAAGTATGCCAATGTAGACTTCAGAAAAACTGACTCAAAATATTCCCCTTATAATAAATTCCACCCATAGTTTTGTGGGAAAAGATTCGGTCTCTGCTCTTTCTGAGCACAGCTGTACACAGGGGCCTTATAAGTGACTGACCGCTATCTGAAGGAGTCAGGGACATGGCTGATCTCACAGGGATGGTTTCTTTAGAGAATTCACAGTTTTAATTGCAACATGAGACAAAATGGGATCAAAAGAAATAAGATTAAAAGGACTAGGTTACCAGGAAATTCACTGTTGAACTAGGCATAATGCCTTGTAGGTCTAGCACACAAGTTATAGGTGCACCAAGTTATGAGCAGTTAAGTGCACTCAGGGTGGTATCAGGCCACTCTGTGCAACCTTGCTCCTCCTGCTTCTTCTACTAGCCCCTCCCTCTCTTTATTGATTGGCAGGGCCAGGTTCCTTCATGGTCATCTTGGTTGGAGCTGTCAATTAAGGAGAGGGAGCTGTCATGAAGATGTAAAACCTGACCTTAAAAGGGTTGTCAGAGTTAAATTTTAACAAACATGGTAAGGTGAACGCCATTCGTTCCAAAGTTGAAACTCCAATCCTCCCCTTAAGGCCTAGTTCACATGAACGTATGGCTGTTTTTGCGTTTTTTTGCGGTCCGTTTTTCACGGATCCGTTGTTTCGTTTGAGTTCCGTTGTGCTTCCATTTCCGTTCCGTTTTTTCAGTATATACAGTATACAGTAATTTCATAGAAAAAATTGGGCTGGGCATAACATTTTCAATAGATGGTTCCGCAAAAACTGAACGGATACAGAAGACATACGAATGCATTTCCGTATGTGTTCCTTTTTTTTTGCAAACCCATTGACTTGAACGGAGCCACGGAATGTGATTTGCGGGCAAAAATAGGACATGTTCTATCTTTCAACGGAACGGAAATACGGAAACTGTATGCTTACAGAACACAATCCGTTTTTTATGCGGAACCAGGACACTCGCAAAAAAACTAAACAAAACAAAACTATCGTGTGAACTAGGCCCAAGGCTCTGTTTTCATGGCTGCAGCAATGATGTCCCGTATATTGCAAGGTAGCGCAGCAGGCAATCACAATGTGACCTAATGTGCAGTATACAGGATGTTAATGCTGCAGCCAAAAACGAGCAGAGGCGAGGAGGACCAGAGCGGTGGCACTGGAACAGAAGGGGTAGGGAATGTTATGGATAACTTTGTTTTTTCTTTTTCATTAGGTTAACGACATTACTGCCTTTTACAATTTTAAGTCAGACAACCACTTTAAAAGGCTTTGTTCACATCTGCACGAGGGCTGTTTGGATCCGCTATCACTTATGCCGTCATATTTAACCCCTTAGGGTCCATTCACACGTCCGTTGTTTCTTTCCTGATCTGTTCCGTTTTTTGCTGAACAGATCTGGACCAATTCATTTTCAATGGGTCCTGAAAAAAAAAAATCGGACAGCACAATGTCAGATTTTTTTTTCAGGACCCATTGAAAATGAATGGGTCCAGATCTGTTCAGCAAAAAACGGAACAGATCAGGAAAGAAACAACGGACGTGTGAATAGACCCTTAGGGACCGGGCTCATTTTCACCTTAAGGACCAGGACATTTTTTTGCAAATCTGACCAGTGTCACTTTAAGTGATGATAACTTTAAAACGCTTAGACTTATCTAGGCTATTCTGAGATAGTTTTTTCGTCACATATTGTACTTCATGACACTGGTAAAATGAAGTAAAAAAATAATTTTTATTTATAAAAAATACCACATTTACCAAAAATTTGTAAAAAAAAATGCGAATTTCCAAGTTTCAATTTTTCTGCATCTATAATACATAGTAATGCCTTCAAAAATTGTTATTACTTTACATTCCCCATATGTCTACTTCATGTTTGTATCATTTTGGGAACAACATTTTATTTTTTGGGGATGTTACAAGGCTTAGAAGTTTAGAAATAAAATCTTGAAAATTAGGTTTTTGAAAATTTCTGAAAAATTTCAAGGACCAGTTCAGGTCTGAAGTCACTTTGTGATGCTAACATAATAGAAACCACCTAAAAATGACCCCATTCTAGAAACTACACCCCTCAAGGTATTAAAAACTGATTTTACAAACTTTGTTTACCCTTTAGGTGTTCCACAAGAATTAATGTAAAATAGAAATACAATTTCAAAATTGCACTTTTTTGGCAGATTTTCCATAATATTTTTTTTTTTTTACAGTTACAAAGCAAGGGTTAACAGCCAAACAAAACTCAATATTTATGGCTCTGATTCTGTAGTTTACAGAAACACCCCATATGTGGTCGTAAACCGCTGTACGGGCACACGGCAGGGCACAGAAGGAAAGTAATGCCGTACGTTTTTTGGAAGGCAGATTTTGCTGAACTGTGTTTTTGACACCATGTCCCATTTGAAGCCCCCCTGATGCACCCCTAGAGTAGAAACTCCAAAAAAGTGACCCCATTTGAGAAACTACGGGATAGGGTGGAAGTTTTGTTGGTGCTAGTTTAGGGTACATATGATTTTTGGTTGCTCTATATTAAAATTTTTTGTGATGCAAGGTAACAAGAAGTAGCTGTTTTGGCACAGTTATTTTTTTTTTGTTATTTACAACATTCACCTGACAGATTAGATCATGTGGTATTTTTATAGACCAGGTTGTCACGGATGCGGTGATACTTAATATGTATACTTTATTTTATTTATTTAAGTTTTTTAAACAAAAAAAAAAAAATCAAGTTTTAGTGTTTCCATTGTCTGAGAGCCATAGTTTTTTCAGGTTTTGGGCATCATGGGTAGGGTATGATTTTTGCAGGAGGAGATGACTGTTTGATTGGCACTATTTTGGGGTGCATGACTTTTTGATCGCTTGCTATTACACTTTTTGTGATGAAAGGTGGCAAAAAAATTGTTCATTTAGCAGTTTTTATTTTTTACGGTGTTCATCTGAAGGGTTAGGTCATGTGATATTTTTATAGAGCCAGTCGATACGGACGCGGCGATACCCAATATGTATACTTTTCTTTTATTTCTGCAAGTTTTACACAATATCATTTTTGAAACAAAAAAAAAAAAGATGTTTTAGTGTCTCCATATTCTGAGCCATAGTTATTTTTTATTTTTTGGGCGATTGTCTGAGGTAGGGGCTCATTTTTTGTGGGATGAGGTGATGGTTAGATTGGTACTATTTTGGTGGGCATACGCCTTTTTGATCGCTTGCTGTTTTACTTTTTGTTATGTAAGGTGACAAAAAAATGATTTAGCACAGTTTTTATTTTTTACGGAGTTCATCTGAGGTGTTAGGTCATGTGATATGTTTATAGAGCCGGTATTAAAGAATACTGAAAATATAATTTTTCCCTTTTTTGGATAAAAATTATATCAAAAGTTGTTTTTTTTATAAATAATTTTTGGGAAAATAAAAAAATATTTTTCTTATTTTCTTATAGCGGACCTAAGGAAAAGGAGAACACAATAAGGAAGGAAATATTAACATAGTTTGACACATTGAATCCAAAGAAATGCTAGTATTAAGCGCGTCTTCATTTTTGTTCATATATTTCGATTTAACACTGATTGGTGGTAGTGGTTTTCTGTGTGATGTCATTTCCATGTGTTTTGGTGGTCTATTTAAACACAAACATTTTCTTGTATGATAAGTCTGATGAAGGTGCGGAAGCACCGAAACGTGTCCCTTATTCTCTGTATAATGTGACTGACTAATAAATACAAGATTGATCTACAGCGAGTGCCGGTCTTCTCTGCAATATTTCATTGGGGATGCCATCCACGGACACGTGCACCGCGACTTCATACAAGCAGTGCCGACCTGCGATTATTATATTTCTAGAGCCGGTCGATACGGACTCGGCTATACCTAATGTGTCTAGTTTTCCCCCTATTTTTTACCAATTTTTTAAAACTTTATTTTGGGGAAATTAAGTTCGTTTATTTTTACTTGAAACTTTTCTTTTTTTGGGGGGAAAACTTTATTTCACTTAATTTTTTTGTCCCATTTTGGGACTTGAACTTTTGGGGGTCTAATCCTTTACAATGCATTCCAATACTTCTGTATTGGAATGCATTGGCTGTATGAGTAATACTGTGTGTATTACTCATCTAGCTTCTGGCCTGGGGGGGGGGGGGGGGTGTCACAGGACCCCCCTGCGCATTTAGCCAAGGTGCCTGCTAAACTATTTGAGCAGGCACCTTGTTCCAATCACCGCACGCCAGGCGGCGGTGTTCGGAAATACACATGGCGTACCTGTACCTCATGTGTCCTAAAGAGGTTAATGAGCAAAAATCGCCACACGCCGTTATTCATCCTGTATTTTCCTTGGAGGACCCACAACACAGATGAAAAGAGAGGCCATTTTTATCATCATTTTAGAATCCAGAACATTTTATAAACTGGGATCGGTCAGGTCCAGATAATGCTGAGATGACGGAACCATTGTAGAATCTTCTTAATGTCATTAACAGCAATAAAAGGAGATGGCGTTATCGTCAATGCTGCTCCTGGAGTTTTCCCTCCGTTACAGCGAGGCAGTTTTGTGTTATGTGTCAAAGCAATGTCGGTAGTGACAGCAGCATTATGGAGAGTCTAGCTGGAGGGGGAAGGGTACCACGAGACAGAAAATACTCTGCAAGTCATACTGCACGCAGACCCCCTAGCCATGACACTGGTCCGTAAGATGTGATGCAAGTAGACTACTACTAGCTTCCAACGGACAGATGTCACCGCAAGGTACACAGCCCATAAATGCAGGCTAAACATTAAGTGACCTGGAAGTAACCGGGAAAGATGATTTGTAGAAAGCAAAAATGATATTCCATAAACACTAAAAGCATAGTCTGTTCATACAAGGAACATGGTCAGCAGCAGACAGGCAAACATATAGATTAAAGGGGTCATTTATCAGACTGGTGTAAAGTAGAACTGGCTTAGTTGCCCATAGCAACCAATCAGATTCCACCTTTCATTTTTGACATTTCCTTTGGAAAATGAAAGGTGAAATCTGATTGGTTGCTATGGGCAACTAAGCCAGTTCTACTTTACACCAGTTTGATAAATGACCCCATAAGATTATAAATCATTAGAGGAAACTAAAACAATGATAGGTCTTCAATTATGCAGTTGGTACAAATGCCCTTACATGACGAATTGTGTCACATCAAAATCTACTGGAAATCAATAGAAATAGCTACTGTTCAGCAATGGAACTGGTCAAGGATATATACTATAAGGACACCTACACATTACATTTACAGGAACTATAAAGGGGTATCCGGTGGATACTATTAGATCAGTAGTGGGCCTACCGCTGGGATCCCCACCAATTACGAGAACAAAGGCCTCATACTACGTGGAGCACCCTGAAATGAACGGAGTGGCCGGTTCGGCATGTGCCGGCTGCTCTATTCATTTCTATGGGAGTTTCTTGAGATAGCCAGGCACTGTATTCAGCCATCTCCAGAACTTCCATATAAATAAATGGCAGTGCGCATGCCCGACTAGGGCCCCTATCCCAGGCCCCAATCTTATGTACTTATGTACTATGCAGTTATTGAGCCAGTAGTTTTGGCAACTTTTATGCACTATGGAGGAGATTTATTATCTTCCTTGTGCCAGAAATGCAAATTAAAAAAAAAAAATCTCATGCTGTGCGTTTGTGACTATTTAAATGCGACTTTTTGAAGGAGTAAAAATAAAAATAAAAGTTGCAAGTGCCTCTTTTTACGCTGCCCGAGCCACATTTTTTTAAAAGAACCCTGGCAAGGGCATGAAAGGGTCGTGACCAACAGCAGAGACAAATTCATCTTCATTTATGCCAGTTTTCTGGTGCAAATGAAACCAGAAATCTATGGCGGCTCTGAACGGTCGTAGATTTCTGTTTGGGCGCACAGACTGCAGGAAGATGCCCCTAATTTACGAGGTCTGCACCTCATCATAAATGTGGTGCATCCTCGGACAGGGCAAGGGATATCAAGCGCCTGTCTCAGCCCTTGGTGACCTCGCTCTGTAACTTTACTTCATCTGCCACTTCGTGTCTGACTTGCTGTGGTTCTTAAATGCCTCCACTTTATAATAATGGGACTCGCAGCTGACCATGAAATATCCATGAGGGAAGGAATTTTATGGATTGACTTTTTGCAATGGTTATCCTATTACAGGTACCACGCTCAAATTCAGTGAGATCTTTAGAAAGACCCATTATTTCCCAAATCTTTGTAAAGGCAGACTGCATGGCTAGGGGCTGGATCTTATACACCTGCAGCAATGGGACCGAATGAAACACCTGAATTTAATGATTAAGAGGTGTGCCCCAATACTTTTGTATATTACATAGTTTGGATCAGCGGAATTTAGCGTTCACCTTCTACACACGCACATTAGCACACAAGGGGGACTGGCGCGAGGGTCACCCTAATTTTTTCTCCAGAAAAGGAGGGAATGAATAAACAAGTGCTTGGGGCCTGTGGTGGGGTGCACCGGATGTTTTGCATTGCTAAACCCACTTATATTTCTGCAGCACATTTCACCTGCACCAGATATGTGCCCGATATTCAAGATGGATAATCACAGGTTTCAAAGAATCCCATGTTTTATCATAAAAAAAACACAAAAAACAAATCCAGCCAAAATGCTGCTGCTTAAAAGGAGTTCTTCACAAATGTACGCACGTCTATACTGTATCACGTCTGTGGCCATCCAGATGACAACCATTTACAGTCGTGTCAGACACGGGTAATATGTGGTTTTATTGCCCGGCAGTTCTAGGAAAGATCGTTAAGATGCATTAAACATCAAACTCTTACGGGTACAGGGAAGATAATTGATCATAATAGACACACATCATCTTCAGGAGCCTGAATGGCAATACCACATGTACAAACAGACTACATACAGTTCATTATTAATTCATATATGCTAGCAGGAAAAAGGCAAAGACCAAAGATGTATAGCTGTCAACAAATCCGACCAGAAACAGAAAGTGAAATGAGAACCGTTGCTTAAAGGCTATGTACACCTTTGGGGGCAATTTTTTTTTTATTATTGCATTGTACTTATTTTGAACTAAAACTAATATTTGTTTTAATTGGTCTTTATTAAAAATATGACATCCTTTTTTCTGTACAGAGCTGACATGGTCTACTAGCAGCCAGTGGATTTTCTGTCTCTTCCGTCAGACCATGAGCTGACGGATTCCTTATTTCTGCTCTCTGGCATTATAGCTCAGTTGTTATCTTACTGATAAGAATGTGGCTTAAAAAAAGTGTTTATGACCTCTCAGTAGGTTAGAGATAAGGTTTATTAGAGGACGTCACAAAGACAAACTGAAAGTACCAGTCACACAGCTAGAAAAACAGGTAACCCTTTGTGACAGAACAGCTCAATATTTTTAATACAGGCCAATTGAAAAAAAGATTTTTAGCCAAAAATTAGTAACATATAATCGTAAAAAAAATTGCCTTTAAGAAATGATGCTTGTACCATCTTCTAATGCCGAAGAGACGTGGTTACAGTGCATGAAAACACCCGTCAGTCCCAGTGAGATCAACAGGGTGGCAGCGAGTATGTTTGATGGCCACTTTAAATCATGTGAGCACCTAATTTACATATAACTAAAAATAACTTCCCTGCATTGGTAAATCTACATGATCAACCCTATTGGACTGTATGCCTGGTTAAATGTAATAAGTTACTATGAAATAGTCGTTACATGTATTTTGGTGCCCATACACATTATACTAAGGTTGATGAATACGGAGGATTTCAATCCAAACAATTGTTCTGCAGGTAAAATTTAACCACAAACGATCATTTTACCCAACCTATGACACACCACACTAATCTGGGAAGAAGTCGGCCATGTACGAAATTGCTGTCTGATGGTCGGAAAAAAGATTCTTCTGGTACCATTCTTTTACGTAAAAATATCTGGCATTCGCAAACAATCTTTCCTGGTACTAACATATCCAGAAAGATAATTTCTCCTTCACCTTGTGTCATTAGACACCTAAGATAAGTGTGAACAACTCGGCCAATATGGATTACAATGTGTACGGCTGTATCAGCGATGCAAAAGGTTCACAACACAAGCGTTCATTCAATGTTCAACCATAAACCTACTTCTATCCAATATGTACGGCCACCGTAAAAGGTTTTCACATAAGAAATATTCTACATTTTTGAAACCAGCACCTGGATCTGAATACTTTTGTAACTGCATATAACTGAAAATGTAGTATAGCCACCGATTTATATAATAAAATGCATCTGTATAGCACCCCTTGCTGTTAGTTTTTTCCTTCCCCCCATATCTTTCTGTCCACTTCAGTAACATAGCAGGTGGTCGCACATGCTCAGTCCCATCCCTCAACTGTCTCCAGGCCTATCTTCTGTTAGTAGATATGACAGTTATAGGGAGAGCTGCAGCAGAAATGACACACCCTCTGAGCTGTGATAGGGAGAGAGCTGCAGAAGAAATGACACACCCTCTGAGCTGTGATAGGGAGAGAGCTGCAGCAGAAAGGACTTTGACAGCCTTGAGCTGCCAGCCTCAAGTCAAGCAGAACAATTGGAGCAATGTGGAGATCTCTGGATCCATGTGAGGTTCTAGCTTTGTTAGAAGGAGATTTTAAATATACTAGCTGTTCAAGCAAAAATAAAATCACACAGGGGAGATTTATTGACAGTACTGGACTGTAAAAAAAAAAAAAAAAAGTCTCATATCACATTTTAGAATAACCTCTCTTTAAATAAGAGACTTGGGTTAACAATGTGGATTCCTTACTAGGTCTGGTAGCAGAGGCTTTTATGCATCTGTATTGTTCTAACAAGCATTACTCTTTCATGGCACAAACTCTTTGCTCCTGCCGTTTCCTCCTCCTTTGTGCTTCCTTCAAGCATTAGCATTTTGCATATGAATACATGTACATGGAGTAAACAATCTATTCGGTTTTGTCTTCAGAAGAATGACCTATGAATGGACAGGATGAGTCTCTTTATCTGGAGCTGTCGACAATCAAAATCCATAGACGTTTCAAAGTGCGTAACAGCAAGCACCAATAATGTGCTGTATGATTTAATGGGGCAATCACTGGCAATATACAAACCTTCAATAAAATTAAATAAATCCAGGAACAAAACTACATAATAAAACGTTTCTGGTAAATTTCATATTTTTTTTCCTTTCTTAACCAGTCGTTCATTTTTATTATACAGGTCCTTCTAAAAAAATTAGCATATTGTGATAAAGTTCATTATTTTCTGTAATGTACTGATAAACATTAGACTTTCATATATTTTAGATTCATTACACACCAACTGAAGTAGTTCAAGCCTTTTATTGTTTTAATATTGATGATTTTGGCATACAGCTCATGAAAACCCAAAATTCCTATCTAAAAAAATTAGCATATCATGAAAAGGTTCTCTAAAAGAGCTATTAACCTAATCATCTGAATCAACTAATTAACTCTAAACACCTGCAAAAGATTCCTGAGGCTTTTAAAAGCTCCCAGCCTGGTTCATTACTCAAAACCGCAATCATGGGTAAGACTGCCGACCTGACTGCTGTCCAGAAGGCCATCATTGACACCCTCAAGCAAGAGGGTAAGACACAAAGAAATTTCTGAACGAATAGGCTGTTCCCAGAGTGCTGTATAAAGGCACCTCAGTGGGAAGTCTGTGGGAAGGAAAAAGTGTGGCAGAAAACGCTGCACAATGAGAAGAGGTGACCGGACCCTGAGGAAGATTGTGGAGAAGGACCGATTCCAGGCCTTGGGGGACCTGCGGAAGCAGTGGACTGAGTCTGGAGTAGAAACATCCAGAGCCACCGTGTACAGGCGTGTGCAGGAAATGGGCTACAGGTGCCGCATTCCCCAGGTCAAGCCACTTTTGAACCAGAAACAGCGGCAGAAGCGCCTGACCTGGGCTACAGAGAAGCAGCACTGGACTGTTGCTCAGTGGTCCAAAGTACTTTTTTCGGATGAAATCAAATTTTGCATGTCATTCGGAAATCAAGGTGCCAGAGTCTGGAGGAAGACTGGGGAGAGGGAAATGCCAAAATGCCTGAAGTCCAGTGTCAAGTACCCACAGTCAGTGATGGTCTGGGGTGCCATGTCAGCTGCTGGTGTTGGTCCACTGTGTTTTATCAAGGGCAGGGTCAATGCAGCTAGCTATCAGGAGATTTTGGAGCACTTCATGCTTCCATCTGCTGAAAAGCTTTATGGAGATGTAGATTTCATTTTTCAGCACGACCTGGCACCTGCTCACAGTGCCAAAACCACTGGTAAATGGTTTACCGACCATGGTACTACTGTGCTCAATTGGCCTGCCAACTCTCCTGACCTGAACCCCATAGAGAATCTGTGGGATATTGGGAAGAGAAAGTTGAGAGACGCAAGACCCAACACTCTGGATGAGCTTAAGGCCGCTATCGAAGCATCCTGGGCCTCCATAACACCTCAGCAGTGCCACAGGCTGATTGCCTCCATGCCACGCCGCATTGAAGCAGTCATTTCTGCAATAGGATTCCCGACCAAGTATTGAGTGCATAACTGAACATAATTATTTGAAGGTTGACTTTTTTTGTATTAAAAACACTTTTCTTTTATTGGTCGGATGAAATATGCAAATTTTTTTAGATAGGAATTTTGGGTTTTCATGAGCTGCATGCCAAAATCATCAATATTAAAACAATAAAAGGCTTGAACTACTTCAGTTGGTGTGTAATGAATCTAAAATATATGAAAGTCTAATGTTTATCAGTACATTACAGAAAATAATGAACTTGATCACAATATGCAAATTTTTGGAGAAGGACCTGTAGAAGCAGAAATTTAGAGTAAAATGTTCTGTGTTTAATGATTAAAATGAAAAGTATCACCTATGTTTTTAAACAAATTAAAACCAGATGTGTAACATTTTTTTCTAACCCGTTTTTAATTGTTTGTAGATTTTTTTCCTTCTATTTTGGTACACTTGGGTGGCCATCTTGCTTGAGCTGCTATTAACAGCATTTTAAGATAAACTATACAGCAGCAGTATGGACCATAGGGACTTGTAGTCTGAAGATGTTCATTGATTTCTATGGGAGAGTTTTCAAGACATGTGCTGTGACCTGTTCAGAGGCAATTGTGCAGGGAGGGGGTGTAGATAAGATTTGTCCATCTATTGTGAATTGTGCTGCCAATCACCCGATGAATGAGCGAAATGCCCGTTCATGGGGTGATGAAGTCATTCATTCAGGCACATCATTGTTTCTGGGCAGCAGATCACTATAGCGATCCCTTATACTCATACTGTGAAGGAGATCGCTGCATGTAAATGCAGCGGTCTCCTTCACTGAGCGAGCAGCTGACTGTCAGGAAGGACAATGGTCTAAATTTTCTTCATGTGCAAAACTGCTGTGCTACATTGTTTGAACATCCAATGAAAACTTCAAATCTGGGTCTACAGGGAGATCTTGGCCACGTCACACATTGCATTCTACTGTGTAGCACTAAGAGCCCTAACATTCAGATTCTAACAGCTGGTTGAAGGCTGGAACGAAGCACGTGCAACCACCTGTGTCAGGTGGACAGAGAAATACGGAAAACAAGCAGCAGGTGGTACTATACAGATGTATTTTATTCAATAAGTCAGTGGCTGAATTTGAAAAAAATATTTAGATCCAGAGGCTGGTTTAAAATTTTTTAAATATTCTTCATGGGACAACCCCTTTAAATATAAAAAAAAGATGAGCCTGACAAAATGCTAAGAAATGTGCAATGGTCAGTAAGAAAAATAAAAGTACTAGTCCAGCAAAACAGCAGATTATTTCAATTATACCTTGTCAAAACAACGTGCAGTAAAACGTCATGTAGGGAGATCTGGGACATTTCCTGAACGTTTACCGAGCGCATGCACTGATATACAGCATCCTGTTTGCTGACCACGAAAAACATTTACTTCATAGTAATTTAATTGATAATATTTTCCAGATGTGTGAAATTGAGCAGAATGCATTGCCATGGGCTGGCTAGAACATGCTGCATTTTCATGGTGACAGGTGGTATTTAAAGGGATTGTGCCATTAAAGGGATTTTCTGGTTTGTATCAAAATTCTTTAAAATAATCGTTTATTAAGGAAGCTGTAATTTTGTAATGTGTTTTTTTTTTTTAACCTTTATTGCTCCTATCTTCCGTTCTGGGCTGTGGTCACATGACCAGGTCCATGCAGCTCTTTCTTATTTCCTGTGATGTTAGGTCCATGGGCGGAGCAGTGATAGGGGAGTGTCTATGTAAATAGCTGGGTGGGAGGAGCTGGGTGTTAGGGGCAGTGCTAGAGCTGTGGCAGAGAAAGGAGAAGTGCATCATGGGTTTGGTTGGATACAGGAAGATTCAGTTGCATATTTTATTCCCAGAGAATTATTGTACAGTCACTCAGAATTGAGAAAGCTCGTTGGAAGAACGAGTGAAACGTTTTCAAGAAATCTACAGTACGTCAAGTTGCATTGATTTATTCTTTACAGATATACCATGACCTGGAGAAATGAGAACCTTCACAGATACAGGAAGAGGAAGTGCTACATACAGGATATAAACCAACCAGAGTTATTTGTTAACATGGTGAAAACGGGTCAGGTTAGTGCAAATTGAAAAAAATAAGCATAGGGAAGATGTGATAAGCAACTATATGACCGTATCCATTCAAAATACAAAGAAAACCTGGAAAACCCTATAAGGCAACCCCTTCCATATGTATTATTGGGACATATGGACAGTCATGCTCGAGATCTCCATTAGGGTAGGTCAACATGGGATGGATACACTGACACATACAAGCATACGGCAAAACCGCAGCATTTTACAATAACAAAATGCAGGGGGTAAAATCTGCTGCAAATCTGCAGAAAATTCACAAACACATCTGCAGTGGAATTTCCACAGCGCAATCGCCGCACAATCGGCAGCAGAAATTTCACTGCAGAAAATCTGCCTGGTGTGGTGTGTGGTCATAGCTTTAACAAGAGTGGAGAGCGGCTGCAAAAATGGCTTCCCTTCTTCAGAAACTAAGTGTTACCATGTACTGCATGGTGGTCCATTCACTTGACGGAGCACCATGTAAAATACTGCATTTCTCCTGGAGCAGCCACTGTGGGAAAATGTGTGCCATCCACAGCTTCGGCCATAGATACTAGACTTCCACAGGGTTCTAGCTGTCTGATCTGCATAGTTCAGTAGGTCCTCATTTAGCGAAGGGGTTCCCCAGATGTAAAAACCCCTTTAATACTGCACTGAAAAATTTTAGACATACTGGGCTGTCTACATGCAAGTCACATGGTCCTTTCCTATTCTCAAAGAGATGGAATAAAAATAAGGTGAAAACTGTATCATTGTCTTGATTTCTACATACCATTAAAGGCAACCCATCACACTGAACATGCAGTCTTACCTGCAGGCAGCAGATTTACACTGTCATTCACTGACTAGGACCGCCCACTGGACTCCTAAACCCAAGCCATTCACTGACTAGGACCGCCCACTGGACTCCTAAACCCAGAAGGAGGGATTTAAATGATTAAAATAAGTTATACTGAAACTTTAACATTATATAATCAATCTGCTCAGCTCCTCTTACTCTAACATGTTGTTCGTTTCAAGGTGACAAGTTCCCTTTAAGCAAAAATATCATTAATTATAAAATATTTTTTTTTATTTATATATATATATATATTATACACACACACATATATACAGTACAGACTAAAAGTTTGGACACACCTTCTCATTCAAAGTTTTCTTTATTTTCATGACTGAAAATTGTAGATTCACACTGAAGGCATCAAAACTATGAATTAACACATGTGGAATTATATGCATAACAAAAAAAAAAAGTGTGAAACAACTGAAAATATATCATATTCTAGGTTCTTAAAAGTAGCCACCTTTTGCTTTGATTACTGCTTTGCACACTCTTGGCATTCTCTTGATGAGCTTCAATAGGTAGTCACCTGAAATGGTTTTCACTTCACAGGTGTGCCCTGTCAGGTTTAATAAGTGGGATTTCTTGCCTTATAAATGGGGTTGGGACCATCAGTTGCGTTGTGGAGAAGTCAGGTGGATACACAGCTGATAGTCCTACTGAATAGACTGTTAGAATTTGTATTATGGCAAGAAAAAAGCAGCTAAGTAAAGAAAAACGAGTGGCCATTATTACTTTAAGAAATGAAGGTCAGTCAGTCCGAAAAATTGGGAAAACTTTGAAAGTGTTCCCAAGTGCAGTCACAAAAACCATCAAGTGCTACAAAGAAACTGGCTCACATGCGGACCGCCCCAGGAAAGGAAGACCAAGAGTCACCTCTGCTGCGGAGGATAAGTTCATCCGAGTCACCAGCCTCAGAAATCGCAGGTTAACAGCAGCTCAGATTAGAGACCAGGTCAATGCCACACAGAGTTCTAGCAGCAGACACATCTCTAGAACAACTGTTAAGAGGAGACTGTGTGAATCAGGCCTTCATGGTAGAATATCTGCTAGGAAACCACTGCTAAGGACAGGCAACAAGCAGAAGAGACTTGTTTGGGCTAAAGAACACAAGGAATGGACATTAGACCAGTGGAAATCTGTGCTTTGGTCTGATGAGTCCAAATTTGACATCTTTGGTTCCAACCACCGTGTCTTTGTGCGACGCAGAAAAGGTGAACGGATGGACTCTACATGCCTGGTTCCCACCGTGAAGCATGGAGGAGGAGGTGTGATGGTGTGGGGGTGCTTTGCTGGTGACACTGTTGGGGATTTATTCAAAATTGAAGCCATACTGAACCAGCATGGCTACCACAGCATCTTGCAGCGGCATGCTATTCCATCCGGTTTGCGTTTAGTTGGACCATCATTTATTTTTCAACAGGACAATGACCCCAAAACACACCTCCAGGCTGTGTAGGGGCTATTTGACCATGAAGGAGAGTGATGGGGTGCTGCGCCAGATAACCTGGCCTCCACAGTCACCAGACCTGAACCCAATCGAGATGGTTTGGGGGTGAGCTGGACCGCAGAGTGAAGGCAAAAAGGCCAGCAAGTGCTCAGCATCTCTGGGAACTCCTTCAAGACTGTTGGAAGGCCATTTCAGGTGACTACTTCTTGAAGCTTATCAAGAGAATGCCAAGAGTGTGCAAAGCAGTAATCAAAGCAAAAGGTGGCTACTTTGAAGAACCTAGAATATGACATATTTTCGGTTGTTTCACACTTTTTTGTTATGTATATAATTCCACATGTGTTAATTCATAGTTTTGATGTCATGAAGTCATGAAAATAAAGAAAACTCTTTGAATGAGAAGGTGTGTCCTAACTTTTGGTCTGTACTGTACATACACACACAATTGATTGATTATATATATATATATATATATCTCTATCTCAAACAAAAAACAGTAGCAGCACACCACTATATGCGCTAAGACTAAGTAAACAGGTGAATGTGTGAACAGGGTCAAAAATACATGACGCCATATAGTTACTGCAAAGCAGTGGAGAAGCTCTTAGCGCATATTATTGATCAAAAATATGTCGGGCCCACCTACCGGACAGCAAGGTCGCTTCTCATCAGGTGGGACCTACTCTAACACGGAATGTCCAGCTCCATTGTTTCTCTGATTAAAAGCACCAAGGCGTGGGGGATGGGCGAGGAGTGCTAAGTTCCACAGAGGATGCCTGGTCCTCTATACCATATATATTCAGTGTGTATGTAAATTTTTTATAAAGATATACAGTGTGTGTGTGTGTGTGTGTGTATATATATATATATATATATATACACATACACACACATATATACACACACACACACACACACACGCATATATACATACACACACACCGTATATCTTTATAAAAAATTTACATACACAATGAATATATATGGTATAGATATATACTGTGAGTGTGTGTGTGTGTGTGTGTGTGTGTGTGTGTGTGTGTGTGTGTGTGTGTATATATATATATATATATATTTTTTTTTATTTTATACAAAAAAGCAAAACAGCTCCTCCTGAGACAGTGTGTGGGTGTGTATGTATATAACAGACATATATATATTTCATTATAAATGCCGTAAAATGATTAACCGAAGTACAGCAGAAGGGCTCTGGGCTGGTTTGATGAGGAGGTGCTAACAGTTACAAGCTCATTCATACCAAAGAATAGTTCCTCATAAACCAGGATCTTCTATGCCATCCCAATATTATGGTTATAATGCCTAGGCCAGATAAACAGTTTGGTTATTCCCAGTGATATATGTATCCAGAATTACAAACGTCATGTCAAAGTCTTTTATGTAAAAGCTTGGACAATCCATCTTATTAGGGAATCTTAAGCACTTACACATAAATATGAAGTGTTAAAAAGTATGAGTATATGTTACAATTATAAACTATGACTCTCATACACTTCTGCCTGGGAGTTAAAGGCTTTCCATGACAAACAAAAATTGGAGGAACAGTTGAAAACTGGAGTGTCAGCTGGAGTTCTTGCCGGTAAAAGGAATTTTCTCCTGGCAGATTTCCTTCATATGTAAAAACTAAAGGCACCCCAATCATGCACACAATTGTCAGGAGAGAAACATTCCCTCCCGGCAATCGCCTGCCGACATGCTGAGGAGCCCACTAATATTCCATGCAGTGATCTCCTCAGCAACATGGGGAGGAGCGATCGCTAGGTCATCGCTTGTCCCCATGCTGTACAGTGGTTTGCCAGCAGCTGATCGCAATTAGACAGTATGATTTGCCGTCGGCAAATCCTAATCTTTCAGCATGCTAAAAGATCTGGATTGCCGAATGAACAAGCGGTTGCTCGCTCATCGTGCAATCGGTGGCAGTATTACACTGCAAGATGATCGCCGAGGAGCGTTCCTACGAACATCTGCCCGTCTAATACACCCTTAAGCAATTTGTGTCTTCTCAAAAAGGCAATTACACAGTGACTGAACATGCTTATCTTGTCATTTCCACGTCTATGCCCCCAAAACTTAGCTGATGAGCAAGAGCAGAGAGATTTTTTAGTACAAAACTTGAAGGCACCATTGTATATTATTTGTGTACAACTTTGAAAAGTTCTTGGAGCAGTAAGAAAAAAATTGCCTTGATTTCCCTTTTAATTTTAGGCCTTTTTCAGACATGTTTTATATATTTTATGATATCTCATGGATCGCTAATTCAAGCACAGTACTTTTTATCAACCGTGCAAGCGCAGAATGAACATCTGGTGGCATAATAACTGTAGAATTTCATATCTGCTATCACTCAGCCTAAACAAATTGAAGGAATGTTAAACAGTAACAATAGGCCTTTTGTGACCTACCAGTACAAGATTAACCAAAGCGGGGTATATCATGTGAAATCTCTCTTCATAGCAAACTGAACTCAAGGTTTCCCATAAGCAACACTACTGAAAAAGAATAAGCTAGGTTAGCTTGGCTTAACTGAATTTCTTATCAGGAAATGGAAGAATAATTGCTCGAGTCACTGCAGTGGTTCTGTTAGTGAAATGAGTTTCAATGCAACCTGTGGTTCTGGGAAAAGTCTCACTTAATTAATGCCTCTTTCCCACAGGCGTGTGTGCCCCGTTGCCGTATTGCGGACTGCATTTGCGGATCCGCAATACACGGGCGCTGTTCCGTGGGCATTCAATTGGGAACTTCAATGGGTCCGCAAATCCGGAGATGCGGAACGGAACAGAACCCTACGGAAGCACCGCGGAGGGCTTCCGTGGGGTTTCGTCCCGTACTTCCGTTCCGCAAAAAAGACAGGACATGTTCTATCTTTTTGCGGAACGGCCCGATCGTGGACCCATTCTAGTGAATGGGTCCGCGATCCGATGCGGCTGCCCCACAGACTGTGCTCGTGCATTGCGGCCCACAGCACGACCATGGGGCGCACACGCCCGTGGGAAAGAGGCCTAAGAGGGTTGTCCAGTGGGGTAAATTCTTTAGAAACATCCCGGATTGGTATAAGAAATACAATAGCGAATATTTGTGCAGTGACCCAGTGGATCACCGCTAAAGAGGTTATTGGTATTATGCATTGTAATTCCCAAAGGGTGTATACGGGGTAAGGTATGAGATTTGGTTGCTAGGTGTGGTCTGGTCCCAGTAGCTGGTGATTGAAGAGGTGAAAAGAAGCAAACTGAGACATGGTAGTGTTTGAGAAAATAGCAGCCAACAAACTGTCTGAAAAAAAAAAAAAAGACAAAAACAAGTGTCAGTCTCTCTTAGGTTCAATAATTCTCTCCCTCAGACTATTTCAGTGTGGTTCATGGAAAAATCCAATAAAGGTAACGCATGCCTCAAGCTATAAACTTTACTGCAATTTGGTTGTGTTAGGGGGGTCAGGCACCCTTCCATACAAGAGGCAGACTGGCTATCTGTTTAAAAACTACACCCTGCAATTGGGCATTGTAGTGCCATCGATTGAGAAAGAGAGAATTAGCATTTCTTTGGTTAGATTGGAAAGATTGCACTGTTTATCTGTAAAGGGACTCCGAGGGGCCATAATACTACCTCTTCCACCAACTCTATATGTGGCCTTAGGGCTCTTTCACACCTGCGTTCTTTTCTTCCGGCATAGAGTTCCGTCGTCGGGGCTCTATGCCGGAAGAATCCTGATCAGTTTTATCCTAACGCATTCTGAATAGAGAGAAATCCGTTCAGGATGCATCAGGATGTCTTCAGTTCCGGACCGGAAAGTTTTTTGGCCGGAGAAAATACTGCAGCATGCTGCGCTTTTTGCTTCGGCCAAAAATCCTGAACACTTGCCGCAAGGCCGGATCCGGAATGAATGAAAGGCATTGATCCGGATCCGGCCTTAAGCTAAACGTCGTTTCGGCGCATTGCCGGATCCGACGTTTAGCTTTTTCTGAATGGTTACCATGGCTGCCGGGACGCTAAAGTCCTGTTTGCCATGGTAAAGTGTAAAGTGTAGTGGGGAGCGGGGGAGCAGTATACTTGCCGTCCGTGCGGCTCCCGGGGCGCTTCAGAGTGACTTCAGGGCGCCCCACGCGCATGGATGACGTGATCGCATGGCACGTCATCCATGCGCATGGGGCGCTCTGACGTCATTCTGGAGCGCCCCGGGAGCCGCACGGACTGTAAGTATACTGCTCCCCCGCTCCCCACTACTACTATGGCAACCAGGACTTTAATAGCGTCCTGGCTGCCATAGTAACACTGAACGCATTTTGAAGACGGATCCGTCTTCAAATGCTTTCAGTTCACTTGCGTTTTTCCGGATCCGGCGTGTAATTCCGGCAAGTGGAGTACACACCGGATCCGGACAACGCAAGTGTGAAAGAGGCCTAAGGAAAATTGTTTTATGTAACATTTTGAGACTGTGCCTACTCTTACAAGTAAAGCTGTTCATTTGCTACACTCAAAGCTGGCTTCACCATTGCACTGCACTACCACTGCATTATATCATCCTGCATCACAAGGGATCCCTGCCTCACCATCCCAAAACCAATCAATACCAACCGCCACCAGGCAGGAGTCCCCAAACCAGAGTGTGACCAGAGGGGAAGAAAAGGATGCGCCCCTCCATCCACTGCATGGGCCAGGCAGCGCCAGATTGAGGAGCACCATGAGTACTACTGCCATTATTGCCACTACCATCATTTTACCTGCCCTCACTGATCCTCGGGTGCTCCTGTTCCAGGCCTTACATGGTCCCTGTTAATCTCTACTTCATGGTCCTGTCTCGACATGCAGGATATGCCTGCTCAGCCAATCGTTGGCCACAGTGGTCACGTGCCTCAACCAGTGACTGGCTGAACAGGCATTTTCAGACATTCCTTGCGTGTCGAGATGGGACTAGGAATTAGAGACCAGTAGGGATGCAGAAAGCACCAGAGCAGGGAATCAGTGAGTGAGGGTAAGTAGCCTTTATTTTATATATATATACACACACACACACAACTGTGCGCCATTTTTACCACTATAGCCTCCATTCAGCCCCCCTTCCATGGCACAACCTCATTACCATATTCGCATCAGCATTGGAGGTTAAAAAATAAATATATATAATAATTATAATAAAAGTCCTGCAATCAGGACTTAATTTCTGCTAAACAAAGAAGACACCTGAGTGGAAGCCAAACCATTATAGTCAATACGATCTATGAGGCTCTGTTGGTTTCAGTTACAGCCAAATCCGGCACTTCCGTTATTTTTATTTCCTGCTCCTTTAACAGAGCAGAGCAATGAAAATAACTAGCGCAAATGTGAATGTGGGCTAATGTGCACTATACTGTAGACAGGCTCAGACTGGCCCACAGGGGTACAGGTGAATCCCCCAGTGGGCCCGTGAGCAAGTTGGGCCCCTAGTCTCCAACCCCCTGCACAAGTAGCACATAACACAGTAGACTTACTGCACTACATACATATATACAATGTACAGCACCTTAACCGGCCTGTGTTCATATAAAAAAAAAAAAAAAAAAATTGCCAGATTATTAAAGAAACTCCCCAGTTTATTATTATAGACACAATCAGAGCAGAGATGACTTCTAGGTAGAGAGGAAAGCTGCCGGTGTCTTTTCCCCAGGACCTACCTTCTCAAACTTGCTGCAGGGACCCCTATATTCAATCATCTGGTAGCATCTTGCTGCCGTGTGAGCAGATTTGAATGTATCCATACGGTGGGCGCCCAAAATAAATTTTACTGGTGGGCCCCAGGCACCCCAGTCCGACACTGACTGTAGGGTTAAAGTAGGAATGAAAGACAAAGAAAAAGACTTTGGCATTTACCTCTGGGAGGAGTCCAATTTCTGCCGCTTCGAGGAGATTTGGTGAAGTCGTATTACTATCTCAGAGGGGTAAAGGCAAAATCATAAGGCAAGAGAGTGTCTTCTGTGGATTGTTTAGGGTGTTGTCCAATCTGCACAAAAAAAAGGAAAAACTAAAATGAATATTGGTAATAGCAAGTAAGCAATTGTTTAAGTTCTCCACAATGCAAAGACATTTTGCTAAGGGTTGCCCACAAGAGCTAGGCTAAGAATGTTCCCAACTTCATGGATGTTCATACTTTCTAACTACCAAAAATAAAATTAAACCTGCTCCTGGAGAGTTATAAGTGGTTTATACAGTACAGAGAAACTTCTCCACTGCTATTATAGACAACTCAAACCCCTTGCTGGCCAACCTAAAGTAAAATGAGGTTATAATCTCTGCTACACGTCAGCAAACACGGACTAGATACTACACTGGAGCCATATAATGTACAGACTCTTCTTTCCAAATAAGATGGAGCAAAGGAACACGACATCACTCCATTATTCACCAATGAAGGATGGCTTATGTAGCACAACGTCCATGCAGTACCATGACCCCTGTGTAGGCTTCAAGCTGAGAAATTGATGACATTATTAATTAGTTATTAAGACAAATATTCACATTGTCACCGCTGAGCAAGGAAATAATCTAGGACTGTATTTTAAGCTTAACTTTGTGTTATATACTATACAAATAAGTTTACTATATAAATAAAAGGATAGATAGATATATATATATATATAATATCTCTCTAACGCTGACTGCTAAAGCTGTTGCCTCTTTAAAAGGGTTGTCCCATGAAGAATATTCTACAGTTCTCAAACCAACACCTGGATCTGAATATTTTCGTATTAGAATTTTATATATTTTAAATAATGTTGAATTATGCATGTAAAAAATTTAGTACAGCCACTGTTTTATTGAATTAAATCTATCTGCAGAGCGCCACCTGCTGTTTGCTCTTTATTGAATTTCCATTGAGGTGGACGCACATGCTCAGTTCCATTCTTCAACTGCCACCAGATGCAGCAGAAAAGACGGCCCCCTGAGAAAGGAAACGTTCTCTGAGCTGCCAGCTTGAAATAAATCTAGCAGAGCAATGAATGTGGAGATCTCTGGATTCATGTGAGGTATAAGGCTGGTTAGAAAGAGATCGTCATGTGCTATATGAGGTTTGATTAAAGAGGACCTATCACTTCTCCTGACAAACCTGTTTTGATAGCCACTTGCATCCCCCATGTAATAACAATTCTGGAGCATCTAATCCTATGGCTCTATTTCGTGCCATTCCTTTATTTATGAATGAATTGCTAGCAGTCTTCAGGTAGAGTACAAAGGGATGTTACCAGCTGGAGGTGCGTCCCTGCACAGGTGGACTCTATCTAATCAGTGCCGCTGGTGTCAGACTGTGCAAGAACAACCTGGTTAATAACCCTTTGTACCCTTACTGCAGACTGCTAGCAATTCATTCATAATTTGTAGTAAAAATAAGGGAATGGCACAACACAGAGCCATAAGAATAGATGCTCCAGAATTGTTATTACACAGGGAATGCATGAAGCTATTAAAAACAGGCCTGTCAGGAGTGGTGAAAGGTCCTCTTTAGTTAACCCCTTTAATCCAAATACCTTCATCTACAAATGCTACTCCAGTGTTTTACACCACCCTCTACTGGAGTGATTATGTAACTTTATATAAAAGCCGCTGAGATAAATCTGGAGCTAACCAAATCCACCTTCTCGGACCTTTCCAAACTGGACTGGTGTAAAAAGCATACCCAACCTTTCAACATTGCATTCATCAATAGTACAATCTGCCATTTTTAGCTGGTTTCTCCCTGTGCATGCTGTATTTCTAGTTTGCAGTTCTTTCAGACATGGTGAATGGAGATTAGCTGCTATCTACTAAACACAGAAAATAGAGGAGAATCCACTTCCTAACCTTCTCTTATGCACTCGGAATCAGACCCAGGATTATGAGGGACATGAGAGGTATTCATCTGTATGGTTGTGAATAAATGCCTAGGAAGTGGATATCTCAGCCAACGTAACTGCAGTAGTCCGTTTATATATTACTATGCATGTTATCCAAATTTTAAATAAAAAAAGTGTCTATCCAGGATTGACCAAATACAAAAAACTTTATTTTAACTAGCAAATAATGAAAAGCATTTCCCATTATTTGAATATTGATAACCTATCCTCAATATCAGATTGGTGGGGGTTCAACTCCCAGCACCTCCACCGATAAGCTGACTTTGGTAGCTGCCAGACATGGAAACAAAACAGTGGCTGGAGCCAGAGCCTAAGGCCTTGTCC
This sequence comes from Bufo gargarizans, assembly GCF_014858855.1. Lineage (NCBI taxonomy): Eukaryota > Metazoa > Chordata > Amphibia > Anura > Bufonidae > Bufo > Bufo gargarizans. The sequence continues at coordinate 112,123,804 of NC_058084.1, read as the reverse complement.
ACTGTGTGGTGGCTGTGCAGGTGTATTGCAGCTTAGCTCCAATGCAAGCATTCTGCTTCCAGCTCCACCAAAAGAGTTGGTTGGTGGGGTTACCAGGTGTCAGACCCATACCAATCTCTTATTGTTGACCTACATGATCAACATCAAAGACTGCCAACCCCTTCAAGGAAGTCCTAAATGAAAAGGATGTACAATGCATTTTCTGCTGCATACTCCTGGAATTCAGACATTGTTCATCTTATCTAGACAATTAGGATGTGTTTATTAGTCCCTCTAATGTTTAGAACCCCAAACAGCCTCACCATATCACTGCTCTAACAGGGTCATCTACAGAGGGTTAAGGTAGCCATACACATTAGATGGAAGTTGGCTGATGGTTGATGGTTGAACAAAGATCTGGTGAACGTTGATTTTGCAGACAGTCATACACACTTTAGTCCATATGAGTTGCTACAGTTGTTCAACCCCAACCCCCTCTGTCGCCAGATGATGTGATCTGCACAATGGGGAGATGCAGCGACGGCCGTGGAGGGATCTGGAAGGACACAGGCGTCGGGGAACAGATGAGTATTCTTTGTATGAAGGGTCTGGGCATTGAGGGGGGGGGGGGGGGTTACAAGTTTGGATAACCCCCATTACTCTGACTCTATTGATATGATACAGTTTTTTTTTTTATAGTCATCAACACATCCTGAGGAGACCGACACATGTTTATTCATAAAAAATGGAACAGGAGAAATACAAAAGAAATCACCCACCAAGAGTTCATGAATATATTGGAGACGCTCAATTTACCCAGATGTGCATAAACAGAAAATAAAACAGCAGGTCAAGTTGAATGGGATCACGTGAGCCACGCGGGAAGTGAAACTTATCAAGAGTTCAGCCAAGTGACATTTCTAATTCTAAAGTACATTCAAGCTGCACAATCACCATTTATGTACAGATTGTAAGACCTTGTCAACATGACCAAGCCATGTGCATCCAGCTTTATACAGCAGCAGACCAAGTACATACGTGTCTCTATCAGGCTGTAGGAACTCTGTGTGCCGCCATATAGTGCTTCAGTATGTCCTTGTATTCAACCCTAAAACAATGCTTCCCTAATCAAGTCACAATGATGTTAGTTTTTTTTCCCCCCTCATAGTTACATACAGAAAAAACATCTGTGCCATTGTATGAAACTGGCACACAGAGGTAGGCCTCATGCACACAAACATATTTTCATTCCGTGTCCGTCATGCATTTTTTGGGGACCGTATACGGAACCATTCATTTCAATGGGTCCGCAAAAAAATAAAAAAACAAACAAATTACTTGCATTCCGTTTCGCAAAAAAAATTGAACATGTCCTATTATTGTCTGCATTACGGACAACGATAGTACTGTTCTATCAGGGGCCAACTGCTCCATTCCGCAAAATACCACATACACACTGACGTCATCCGTATTTTTTGTGAATCAGTTTTTGCGGACCGCAAAATACATATGGTCCTGTGCATGAGGCCGTACAGTGTGGAACTATAGGTTTCTTTGGGCACCGTATTAAGATTATCTGTAATATGACTGCGGACAGAAGACCTGAAGGTCAGTATTATGACTTCGCTTTGCACACAGCCATGATATGGGTGCTGAGCCGGAGCTTGTAAGGGTGCCTACTTTATTTTACCTTCGTATGATATTTTATAGAGTAACAGATTTTTATCTGTTGGATTCCAACACAAATAGGAATATAAAATTGGTTCAGTGTACCAGGACTGTGTGACACCATACTAAAAGCCCTATCAGTTCTGTGCATATGGCTATGCCTTGTGCATGAGCCTCAGGGAGACAAAGGGTATAGGGAACCCAGACACATTGGCTTAGGGTACTTTCACACTAGCGTTAAAGTTTTCCGGTATTGAGTTCCGTCACAGGGGCTCAATACCGGGGAAAAAAAAAAAAACACTTCAGTTTTATCCTAATGCATTGTGAATGGAGAGCAATCTGTTCAGTATGCATCAGGGTGTCTCCACTTACATTTTGTTTAATTCTATATATTTTCTTATATCTGATAAGAGACTATAATGATATCATTGTACATGTATGTTCTATGACTACTGTCCGGATAGGGAATTTCCAGGTTCTAGGAATGAGGACAGGGAACCTCCACCATCAGGGGGTGATCCTGGGCTGAGAAATATTTAGAGTAAAAGAGGGAAAGTTCCCCCTACCATCTTCTTCCTGATACTGAGATAATATTTTTTTCTTTTCGGGAAATTATTTTTGGACACTTTCGCATTTATACCCATCTATGGAAATATAATAAAAGGTATTTATTTATTTTTTATTTTAATTTTTTTAATTGTCACGTTAGCCTTGAGATATTAAACTTAATTTTTCACGTGATTAATAATGTAATCTGTTGGAACATCTATTTTTGTTTGTTACTTTTTTCTGTTGTGTTACTTCTAGTATCTGCTTTGCTGGACAGATATAACGCAGCAGATTTCTACAGTGATTGCAGATAACCACAGAAAGGCATTACGGAATGCGAAGTGAACAAATTGCATTACTTGTAACTGAAACTATTACATCACCACACGTCCATCATAGAAATAAATCAAATTTACCAACCCTTGAAACTTACGGAAATGTCAAGAGTTCTGTATAGTTTTCTACATGTATCAAATAGAGGAAAGCCTAACCGAGCCAATTCCACCAAAACATGTGTTTAACTTTTAGGAAAGTCAGCATTTCACTTACGTCAAAACAGATGTGTGTGTACATCGCATTTTCCCAGGATCACAGATTACTCCACACTCTACTTTTCACAGTCCACACTCAGTGAGAAACTGCATCTGATATTCCCATCGGGAGATGGCTTAAAGAAGCCACAAGAGTTATCACATCCAAGCAAATTTTATGCTGCCCAAAATCAGATCCTGCACGGTAAATGCACTCCCATAAATAACATGAATGGCATCAGAAATATATAGCCTTCTCCATCCAAGGACCCTAAAAAGGTTGGGAACCTGTTGCTTTTAAAGGGCATCTATCACCAGGTTTGTACCTATGAAACTGGCCGACCTGTTTGATGTGCACTTGGCAGCTGAGGGCATCTGTGTTGGCCCCATGTTCATATCTGCCTGCATTACTGAGAAAAATAAAGTTTTAGTATATGCAAATAAGCCTCTAGGAGCAATGGGGGCGTTGCCAGTACACCAAGAGGTTCAGCTCTCTCTGCAACTCCTTCTCCACTTGGATTGACAGGGCCAGATCTGATGACATCTGCCTGGTTCTGGCAAAGTGCAGGGGGAGCGGCAGCTGCAGAGAGAGCTGAACCTCTAGGTGTAATGGCAACGCCCCCATTGCTCCTAGAGGCTTATTTGCATATATTAAAACTTTATTTTTCTCAGTAATTTGGACATATATGAACATGGAACCAACACAGATGTCTTCAGCTGCTAAATGCACATCTAACAGGTCAGCCACACGTCGTCTTTCACACGAGCATGATGGATTGGCTCCGGATGCGTTCAGGGTACATTCAGGGAAACTCGCACCTTTCTGAAAGCAAGCTCAGTCAGTTTTGTCTGCAAATGCGTTCAGTTTTTTCCGTGCGGGTGCAATGTGTTTTGATGCACGTGATAAAAACTGAAGGTTTACAAACAACATCTCTTAGCAACCATCAGTGAAAAACGCATCGCACCCGCACTTGCTTGCAGATGCAATGCGTTATTAACGCAGCCCCATTCACTTCTATGGAGCCAGGGCTGCGTGAAAAACGCTGAATATAGAACATGCTGCGTTTTTCATGCAACACAGAACTGATGTGTGAAAAAAACGCTCATGTACACAGAAACATTGAAATGAATGGGTCAGGATTCAGTGCGGGTGCTATACTTTTGTCGTGCATCGCACCCGTGTGGAAAACACGCTCATGTGAAAGGGGCCTAAAGAGTGGCTGCACACACAGACCTGAAAATTCTCTCAGCTGAGTATTTGTATCCACTTTAGATAATCCTATATAAGGCCTCACACACATGACCATACCACTTTTGCTGTCGGCAAACCATTCTGGGGTTTAGATCTGGTAGATAGCTTAAGCGGGCGCAGTACCAAGGCAAAATACAAGTTCTTAACTCAAAATGTCAGTGTTTATTCACAAAACAGCACGTAACTTTGCAGTCTTGGTGTTAATTTACACACAATGGAAAGTTCATATAACACAAGTCACTTTGCTGGCAGTTCTGCCTCCAGTAGTCCACAGCAGGCGTTAGGGGCCCCGTTTCCCCAGCATGTGGCTCTCAGCCCTCCAGCACGGCACAAAGCCTCAGATCCCAAAAACAGAGACCTCTCTGCTGAGCCCAGCTGCCTATTTAAGGACAGCCAGGTGCTGCCAAAACCCGGACTGGCACTTAAACTGCCTTGCCTGACACAACCCCTCACTGTGTCACACCATGTATCCGTAAAATATGGATACTGCTTGTGTGACTTCCACACATTTTGCAGACCAGAATAGGACATGTTCTATAAATTTGTGGAACGGATATATGGACATGTCAATCGGTGCAGCTGTCAGGAGAGCGAGCAAAGCCTCTGGGTGCAACAGTGACAGTGGTTTCTCTGCAATGCGGCCATTGACTGAGATGGAACCATGTCAGCTGGTTTTATTGAGAGACATTTAGTGCCAGATTCCCCTTAAGTGTCAAAATTGCAGTGGCGGGGATCTTTGGGGGGAATATTGCTTGTATTATTTTTATTAACCAATTCTGCCCTTTTCTTCTAATCGTTTTTCAGATCAGCGGTTTTATTCAAAAATTCAAGAAGTTTTCAAGGCTTAAAATATTTATGGCCCTTAATGTATGAAATCAGTGGGTGTTGGACCCAAGGGACTTTTGAGAACAATCAGAATCAAGGGGCTGCACGCCTGCAATGTTTATCCAGGCACAACATCTGGCCTGTACGTACCTGGTACTGCAACCGAGAAGAAGTCAAGTGAAAATGTTAAAAGCGAGTTGTACTCCCACTGATCAAAATTGGTGTTCTATTATGCGGACAGGCACTCGGGGTCTCAAAATACTTCTTTAAAAGGAACCGGTTATGTTAAACATGGTGTTTGAGTTGCCGGCAGCATGTTCTAGAGCAGGAGGAGCTGAGCTGATTGATATATAGCTATATTTACCATGTAAGTTTTCTATTCAAGTTCCTGCTCTTTCTGGGCTTTAAAGTCCAGGAGGCGGTCCTATCAGTGACTGACCGCTATCTCTGTATACACAGTCATAGAGGGAAGGCTGTCAATCACTGATAGGACCGCCTCCTGGACTTCAAAGCCCAGAATTAGTATGGATATAAATGACATGTTTTACTCTTCCCATAAAATTAGACATCAATCTGCTCAGCACCTCCTGCTCTATAACACGCTGCCTAAAGATTCATTTTCATGGTAACAGGTTCCCTTTACTATAAAATTATAGCTACTGAATAGAATTTATTTTTACACGACTGTTTGCAATGACCGATCCATTCTGTATGGTTTCAGCTTGTTTTTTTCCTCTCTGCAGATTGTAATGCACCATTTTCCTTGAAGAGTCATCAGCTGCCGCAAGCGGCAACCCATGTGAGTGATTACTGTTACCGTACAGCACCACACTGGGGCCGCTGGACCATGGAGCGCTTCTCTCTAGTCATGTCCTCTCCAGTCAAGTGAACAAGAGAAAAGGTTTTTGCAATCAGTTTAAAAATGTCAGGAATGAGAAGTGCTATTCTGTGAAGAAGAAAGAAATCCAGTAGAGAAAACAAACCACATATCCGGGATAAAAACTCAAATCTACTGGTATTACAATCATTTCGAAAAAACCTTACCATGAAAAGTTACCATGAAAATGTGATGTAAGCTACAGGCAGCATGTTATAGTGCAGGAGGAGCTGAGAAGATTGAGGTATAGTTTTCTGGGAAATTATTCAGTAAAACTTGTAATTTATAAAATTGTATCTATGCTCGTTTTGTGATTTTAAGCCCAGGAGGCGGTCCTATCAGTGATTGACAGCCTTCCATCTATGACTGTGTATACAGAGATAGCCGATAGGACCGTCTCCTGGACTTCAAAAACACACACACAGGGAAATTAATCAAAACTGGTGCCAAGGAAAACTGGTTTAGTTGCCCATAGCAATCAGATGGAGCCTTTTATTTTCCCAATTGCTTTGGGCAACTAAACCAGTTTTCCTTGGCACCAGATTGGTAATGGTCTGACACCCAGGATACCCACAGATGAGCTGCCAATGCTGGAAAGAGCCAAGAGTAGAAAGCTCCGTCCAGTGTGTAGTGGTAGCCGGTGTACTACAATTCAGCTCCTACCCAATACACAGTGGACAGAGCCTTCTTCTTCAGCTCTGCAACAAACAGATGATCGGTCAGGGCGCAATTTGTCGGACCTCCCATCAATCTGATTTTGAGGACCAATCTGGAAGATAGGTCATCAATATTTAAAAGGTGGAAGACGCCTTCAAGGTGTAGTTTACATCAAGTCCAATGTAAAGCCATGTGACCTGATACTACGAGGAGCTGTGCCAAATGACAAACTAGGCTTCTATGAGGTGACTGGCTGCAGAATAAGGTGGATTTCAAAGGCTTTCATGAAATTTTATGCTAAAAACCTATAATAAACATTGCTTATTAGTACCATTTGGAATTCAGATTTTCTCCAGAATACCATGGATGGATGAATGGGAGTCCAAGAACGGACACAATCACAGCGATAGGTATTTTCTACAATTTTATCCCACCGTTTATCGTTCACATTTTAGGGGTTTCTCTCACATCAATAACTACTTCAATGTAAGGCCTCATGCACACGGCCGTTGCTCAGCTGTTCCGTGCACTGGGGACCGCAATTTGGGGTCCCCAATGCATGGGCACCATTTCTGCGGCTGCCGCGACTGATCCAGACCCATTCGACTTGAATGGGTCTGTGATCCGTCCGAACCGCAAAAAAAATAAAAATAAAATATAGAACATGCTCTTTTTTACTGCGGTGCGGAGGCATGAAGAGAAACCCCATGGAAGCACTCCGAAGTGCTTCCATGGGGTTCTGTGCCTCCGTTCCGCACCTTCTGGATTGAATGGGTTCACATCTGTGATGCAGTAAGCACATGGCTGCTACCTGCATATTTCGGACCAGCTGTTTGCGGGCTGCAATACGGGCACGGCCGGGCAACAGCCATGTGCACGAAGCCTAGATTTTGTGTCCGTTTTGCATCCACATTTTTTGTAGACCCATTGACTTGAATGGGTCTCTAGTCTGAATTTGGTGGTCAAATATAGGACATGTTCTATCCCTTTGCAGAATAGACATATGGATGCGAAAAATCAGGGGTGGTCATGAAAGGAGCAAAAGTATTAGGGACAGACACTACTTTCTAAATGCATTTCTGGTTTGGGCATCACTCCATAAAACAACTGAATTTATGGCAGAACCCTAACTCATCTAGGCTGGACACAGAAAAGGCATTTAGACACCACCATGAGCTTAGTCTCAAACTTACATTTTCTTCATCACGACAGTAAAACCTCAGTGTGCTGAGCAACACTTCTTGTGGGAAGCCAGCAACAAGACATTTCCCAGAGGTCCCCAGGCCCCCCCAGTAGATCTACATCAGTCTCTGGAGCTAAATGAGGGCTATGAATTGCAGCAAGACAACAGACATTTTAGAAGTACTCACTAATATTCTCATGATGGGCTTCCAATGAAAAACTGCTAACACGGTTTCATATTACTTTCTCGTAACCCACTGTGCATCTGGTTTTAATTTAATCCATTAGGCAAACAGTCTGAAAATCTAAACTCCATCTATAAAAGTCATCTTACTGCCGCTAGTAAAACAAATAAATAGATTAGGCAATAATAAAAAAATCAAACGCTGTCAGCAACCTATATAGAAAACCCAGCAGACATAATTAAAGGGCTTGTGTCATCATGGACAATTGGGGCATATCACTAGGATATGCCCCCATTGACTTATAGGTGCGGGTCCCATATCGAGAACTGAACTCTGCAAGTGAAGGAGGGTGCACTGCGCATGCGCAGCCACACTCTATTCATTTTCTATGGGGCCGTCTGCCCCATAGAAATGAATGGGAGCATGGGCCGCGCATGTGTGGTACACTGCCATTCACTTCTATGGTGATCCGGCTTGGTGGTAGTCGGACGGGAGTCCTCCAGCCACCACCTTGCGGGGCTCCGTTCTCTATATAGATACAGGTCCCAGCGGTGGGACCCACACCTATAAGACAATGGGGGCATATCCTAGAGATATGCCCCCATTGTCTATGATGAGACAACCCCTTTAATGTTTACATTAGGATGAGGATGCATGTTGGCTCCTAGCATGGGGGGGGGGGGGGGGGGGGAAGTAATTAAACTTGATGCTTTATATAAAATTGGCCATCACCCTAATGAAGTGTATGTATGTATGTATAAGGTTTTAAAAATATCTGGGATACACGTCTGACGGTCGTATTATCAGATTTAATTTGACCTTTAGATTTCCTTCCTTTAATTTGTCTGAACAACATCAGGATGACCATCTTCATATCAGCAAGGTCAGATAAGAGAACCGAGCGCACATAGAAGAGGACTTGTCACCACTTTAACCTCTTGGCGTCAGTGCGGCGGCACTCTCAGGTCTCAGCGACGCCTATTGGCGTCATCTCGTGAAACCCGAGATTTCGAGCGCATGCGTTCTCGGCGGCGCGCAGCTCTGAAGTTAAACTACAGCCTGCCAGCGCTGATCATTTGCTGGCAGGCTGTAGATGTTAAAAAAAATATATAAAAATCGCATCAGAAAGGTATATTAGACGCCGTTTTGATAACAGCGTCTAATATACCTGCTACCTGGTCCTCTTGTGGTCCCTTTTACTTGGATCGACCACCAGAGGACACAGGCAGCTCTGCAAGTAACCCCTTATTAACCCCTGATCACCCCATATAGACTCCCTGTCAGGCTTCATTGCGGACCCGCAAAACACGGACACCGGCAATGTGCTTTCCGCATTTTGCGGATCCGCACATTGCCAGAACTATAGAAAATGCCTTTTCTTGAAAATGTTCTATATTTTTGCAGAACGGAAGTGCAGACCCGGAAGTGCAGATCCGCAATTCCGGATCCGAGCAGGACAAAGTCTGTCCCCATAGAAATGAATGGGTCCGCAATTCCGTTCCGCAAAATGCGGAACAGAATTGCGGACGTGTGAATGGGGCCTAAGGGTCCCTTATCACCGCCAGTTAGTTAGCGCACACCGCACCCACTGATTAGTGGCTGATTAGCGTCATCACTGTCGCTAATCAGCACTAGTGCTATATAGTATCTGTAAGTGATCAAGACTGATCGCAATCAGATCTATATAACATACATTAGGGTCACCTTGGCTCTACAAAAAAAACGCAGTGTTCGCCCGATCAGGCCTGATCTTGTGCGCACACTTTTGTTCAGTCCGCCCCACCGCAGTGACAGAATATTTTTTTTTCTGATCACTGCGGTGCTATAAAGATCACTTTTGAGCTTTTTGAATCTTTATTAGCGATCGTAGCTTTACTTCGCAAGCACTCCTATGTTCTTTCCCCTCTTTTTTTTTTTTTGCACATTTTTTGGCAGAGATTTTTTTCATCCACATTGATCGATGCGAATGAAGAAATCTGTGCCGTTCATTTTTTCTTTCAGCCCAGAGGCTCAACGAAAAAGAAAAATCCCATTACCCGAATGCTCAATATAAGGCCTCATGCACACGACAGTGCCGTTTTTTGCGGTCCACAAACCGCGGAACTGCAAAAAACAGAAGGCGTCCGTGTTGCCTTCCGCAATTTGCGGAACGGAACGGGCGCCGGCAATATAAATGCCTATTCTTGTCCGCAAAGCGCGGACAAGAATAGGACAGGTTATATTTTTTTTTTAGCGGGGCCGCAGAACGGAGCCACGGATGCGGACAGCACACGGAGTCCTAATGAGGCCTATGGAGAATAGCAGAAACTCCTAATGCTGGCCATACATGTAATGATTGCGGAGACCCTCAAATGCCAGGGCAGTACAAACACCCACAAATGACCCCATTTTGGAAAGAAGACACCCCAAGGTATTCGCTGAGGGGCATATTGAGTCCATGAAAGATTGAACTTTTTGTGTCACAAGTTAGCGAAAAGGGAGACTTTGTGAGAAAAATAAAAATATAAATTTCCGCTAACTTGTGCCCAAAAAATTAAAAAAAAAAAAATCTTGCCCCTCACGGAATACCTTGGGGTTTCTTCTTTCCAAAATGGGGCCCTTGTGGGGTATTTATACTGTCCTGGCATTTTAGGGGCCCTAAAGCGTGAGAAGTAGTTTGGAATCCAAATGCCTAAAAGGTACTCGTTGGACTTTCGGCCCCTTTATGCACCTAGGCTGCAAAAAAGTGTCACATGTGGTATCGCCGTACTCAGAAGAAGTAGGGCAATGTGTTTTGGGGTGTATTTTTACATATTCCCATATTGTGTGTGATAAATATCTCTGTAAATGACAACTTTTAAAAAAATTTAATACAAAGTTGTGAATTTACAGAGATATTTCTCTCACCCAGCATAGGTATATGTAAAAATACACCCCAAAACACATTGCCCAACTTCTCCTGAGTATGGCGATACCACATGTGACACTTTTTTGCAGCCTAGGTGCATAAAGGGGCCGAAAGTCCAACGAGTATCTTTCGGCTTTACAGGGTTGCTCACAATTTAGCCCCGACCAAAATGCCAGAACAGTAAACACACCCCACAAATGACCCCATTTCGGAAAGTAGACACCCCAAGGTATTCACTGAGGGGCATAGCGAGTCCGTGGGAGATTTTATTTTTTTGCCAGAAGTTAGCAGAAATGGAAATTAATTATTTTTTTTCCTCAGAAAGTGTCATTTTCCGCTAACTTGTGGAAAAAAATTAAATCATACATGAACTCACCATGCCCCTCCGCGAATACTTTGGGGTGTCTTTCTAAAATGCGGGTATTTATACTATCCTGGCATTCTAGCACCTCAAGAAACATGACTAGGTGCTCAGAAAGTCAGAGCCGCTTCAAAATGCAGAAATTCACATTTTTGTACCATAGTTTGTAAACACTATAACTTTTGCGCAAACCAATAAATATACACTTATTGGATTTTTTTTTTTTTATCAAAGACATGTAGCACAAATTCTGACACAAACTTGTATAGAAATGTAATTATATTTGAACAATTTAACCAGAGAAAGTTAAAAATACAATTTGAGAAAATTGCGGTCTATTTTGATTAAGATCAAAAAAACGAAAACTCTCAGCAGCAATCAAATACCATCAAAAGAAAGCTGCATTTGTGAGAAGAAAAGGAGGTAAAATTAATTTGGGTGCCAAGTTGCATGACCGAGCAATAAACCGCTAAAGGGAGTCTGTCACCTCCATATGGGCATATCCAGTGCTTACATGGCTCTGTAGCACACCTATACAGGATTGTAACAGTACCTTTGTTCTTTTCTTTAGATTTGCACAAGCAGGAAAAACGAAGTTTAATTCATATGCAAATGAGCACTCGCAAGTGCCCAGGGGCGGCGTTCAGTGTGTAGGTGCCCGGGCTGCTCTGCCTTCTTTTCACTTTACTCCTCCCGAGTCTCTGTCTTTGCCCGCCCTCCAAGTCCGGACCTATCGATGAGGCAAGAGACTTGGAGGGCGGGCAAAGGAAGAGGCTGGGGAGGAGTAAAGTGAAAAGAAGGCAGAGCAGCCTGGGCACCTACACACTGAACGCCGCCCCTGGGCACTTGCAAGTGCTCATTTGCATAAGAATTAAACTTTGTTTTTCCTGCTGGTGCAAGTCTAAAGAAAATAAAGGTACCGTTACAATCCTGTATAGGTGTTCTACAGAGCCAAGTAAGCACTGGATATGGCCATATGGAGGTGACAGACTCCCTTTAAAGTTGTGAAGTGCCGATTTGTAAAAAAGGGCCTGGTCACTAGGGGGGTATAAACCTGTGGTCCTTAAGTGGTTAATAAATGCAAACTTAGTACAAATACCAATTGCTGCTGCCCACTACAGCCTGCATTACACTGACTAATTTTTCAGCAGGTAATCGCTAACGAGCATTCGCATGAGTGCTCATTGGCGATCTGGCAGTGTAATACTGCCACCAATTGCCCGATGAATGAGCTAGATCATTATGCAATACAAATCTTTTGAAATGTTTAAAAAACATAGTTTGCCAGTGGCAGATCATGCTGTCTAATAACGATCTGCCGCCGGCAAACCACTATACAGCATGTAGATGAGCAATGGCATAACCGATTGCTGCATGCAATAGCAGTTGTCTCCTCGGCTAGCACGCAGGCAATTACCGGGAAGGACCGCTGCCCTCTTGACAATTGTCTGCCACATCGGTCGGCCAGCTTTTAGTCAAGGGATACACGGCACCGGTGTCGAGGAAAGGATCTCTGAGCAGCGGTGATCCCATAGAAATGAATTGGATCGCCGTGGCAGTCGCAAAGAAATTCAACACGGCTGGACTTGTCTTAGGCCTCTTTCACAGGAGTGTGACGGATTGGCTCCGGGTGCGTTCAGTGAAACTTGCACCATTTTGCAAGAATATAGAACATGCTTGTGATTTTCACGCAACGCAGAAGTGATGCTTGTACACAGACCCATTGAAATGAATGTGTCAGGATTCAGTGCGGGTGCAATGTGTTCACGTCACGCATTGCAGAAAACTCGCTCGTGTGAAAGGGGCCTTAGTATGCCACTTTAGATTTGTTTCCTAGCTCCACTTCCTTTCCCATTCCCAAGTTCAGAAGCATGATAAATCTATCCGTCACTACCTGAATCCACCACTGCTTTGCCACAGGGGCGGATAGTCTTTACTCAAGGGAGAGGGATATTTTTCCCTCTGATGCCATTTCCGTGCCCTCCCCATCACAGCTCAGGGGGCGTGTCCGTGCCCTCCCCATCACAGCTCAGGGGGCGTGTCCGTGCCCTCCCCATCACAGCTCAGGGGGCGTGTCCGTGCCCTCCCCATCACAGCTCAGGGGGCGTGTCCGTGCCCTCCCCATCACAGCTCAGGGGGCGTGTCCGTGCCCTCCCCATCACAGCTCAGGGGGCGTGTCCGTGCCCTCCCCATCACAGCTCAGGGGGCGTGTCCGTGCCCTCCCCATCACAGCTCAGGGGGCGTGTCCGTGCCCTCCCCATCACAGCTCAGGGGGCGTGTCCGTGCCCTCCCCATCACAGCTCAGGGGGCGTGTCCGTGCCCTCCCCATCACAGCTCAGGGGGCGTGTCCGTGCCCTCCCCATCACAGCTCAGGGGGCGTGTCCGTGCCCTCCCCATCACAGCTCAGGGGGCGTGTCCGTGCCCTCCCCATCACAGCTCAGGGGGCGTGTCCGTGCCCTCCCCATCACAGCTCAGGGGGCGTGTCCGTGCTCTCCCCATCACAGCTCAGGGGGCGTGTCAGTGCTCTCCCCATCACAGCTCAGGGGGCGTGTCCGTGCTCTCCCCATCACAGCTCAGGGGGCGTGTCTGTGCTCTCCCCATCACAGCTCAGGGGGCGTGTCTGTGCTCTCCCCATCACAGCTTAGGGGGCGTGTCTGTGCTCTCCCCATCACAGCTCAGGGGGCGTGTCCGTGCTCTCCCCATCACAGCTCAGGAAGGAGATGAAGGATGAAACTGAGCATGTGCCGGCCTTCCCAGTGAGCAGGTCAAGGAAATAAATAATAATAATAAAAATATATATAAAAACAGCAGGTGGCGCTGTACAGATACATTTTATTGAATAAATCAGTGGCTATGCTACATTTTTGATTACATACTATTGCAAAAGTATTCAGATCCAGGTACTGGAGTGAAAACTGTAAAATGTTCATGAGACAAACCCTTTAAGTGAAACCAAGGCACATAAATAGAACATAAACAACTAAACAAAAGTCATTGCCCATCTGGGCGCTACCAAAACAGTGGGGTTTTTCTCTCAGCATAAGGCCTCATGCACACGACAGTATTTTTTCACGATCCGCAAAACAGGGTTCCGTTGTTCCGTGATCCGTGTCCGTTTTTTCTTCCGTGTGTCTTCCTTGATTTTTGGAGGATCACCAGACCAGAAAAGTGAAAAAAAAAATCTAAGTCAAGTTTGCCTTGAAAATGATAGGAAAAAACGCGGATGACAATCTTGTGTGCCTCCGTGTTTTTTCACGGACCCATTGACTTGAATGGGTCCGTGAACCGTTGTCCGTAAAAAAAATAAAAAATAAAAAAAATAGGACTGGTCATATTTTTTTGACGGACAGGAAACACGGATCATGGACGCGGATGACAAACGGTGCATTTTCCGAGTTTTCAATGGACCCATTGAGGCCTAACATTGATGATTTGGCGTTACACAGCCAATAGGTCATGCAGCTTCCAGGCTTCTGTCCCTCAATGAGTATTTCAACCCGGCCTTGATCCCCACAGTAATGAGCCCAGCAGCTACACCTGGGTTTGCCTTAGGCTAGGAGAAAGTTGTACTGGAGTGAGGAGGGAATGGCATGACCCATTTCCAACACCTACATGCCATTCCATTAAAATCCTGCAAAAATACATTTCTTTAAAGTGCATCAGCAAACTACACTTTGCTGAAAACAACCCAGCTTTCCTGTTTTTTTTTAACCTCACCCATCTGAGTATTCCGAGTTCGATATACACCCCTCCAATACTTTCCCAGAAACTATGTTACAAGGGGCATCAGTACAGATCAGTATTCAACCCCTTCACTACTTACATTGTGCACCCTTCTGTCACGTTAACTTTTCCATACACTTAAAACCAAGATATTGCAGCACGCTTCCATCAAAGTGTTCCTACAGATGACAGTAACAGTATGCTGCCCTACAAAAACATTCATATCCACGCAACAGTATATTTACTTAGGAACACACAAAAAAAATTGAAATCTGAGCTACAGAAAAAAGGTTTTAGCGATACAATATCTCCAAAAGGCACCACGTATGCCACCCCAACAAAGTAACAATGAGCTGGCCCCTTTAGTGCCTTGATCTTAATGTTTTTGAGATAAGCAGCAAATGCCCTCTAATGCAAAGATTTCTACTGGAAACGAGGGAAAGTCTTGTGTGATTTCTTTAAACCGTAGGCAAGTCTTCTGAAAAGAATGGAAGCTGTAATAATCACTAACGGTAGAAAAAAACATGCATGGAGAGATACAGGCCACAGCCAGGCACCTCCGGGTTATTTCCTGCCAGAAAAAAGGACTGATATACTTAGGCAACATCTTCTAAGTGGATATTACTTGTGTTACATACGGGCCTTCATTCCATACAGGGCAAAGGCACCTGGTGCACCAAGGAATTTGTACATAATGTAACATTAGTCAGTAATACATCGGCTTCACCAAAACGTACCCGTGCGTTTTCTTCGATCATCCCATCATAAGCATAAAGCACTAACTAAATTCCAGTCCTAACTGCATACACAAAAACATACATGAAACTTCAAATAGATTCCGGGAATTGTGTTAATTATTGATTGCAGGCTAAGCTGTATGGCTCATGGGTCAAATTTAGACAACCAAAGCGCAAAGGTTGAGAGAGCGAGATGCAAGATGACTTTGTAACGCCACAGACCATGTAAAATTTTGAGGGACAATAAGAACCGCTTCTCGACCACAGAAATTCCAAGCCGCTGAGAAAAGGCCTGCACGGACCGAAACATTTTTTTAAATAATTTTTTTAAAATATTTTTCTGTAAACTGGATAATGAACCTTTGAATGTGAAAAATCACAAAATAAATCATCATCATTTATACTATTGATCCGATATTGATGATTAAAAGCCCGGACAACCCCTTTAACTGTTAGAGTTCGTCGACAGACCTCACTTTTCTTTAATAGCCAGCAGAATTCTAAATACAGCTCTGGGATAGAATACATGTTGTAACTCGGAAACAATACAATAATATTGCAAAGTGCAAAGTCAGGCCAGTTTCACACAAGCATGTTCAGTTGAATTTCCCAGGCTAAACATCCAGCCTTATGATGCCATCAGGTACTTCCCGACTGCAGGTCCACAGTACTCAAGGCATTATGCGAGTATAGTAGAGTAGACCCATGGTCAGACAGGAACTCACAGCGCCATAAGTCATTAGAGGGGCAGTTTCCCAGACCTAACACGCTCATGTGAAAGAGGCTTTACTCGCCTTTTTCTGTATCTTATATGTACATAAACCTTGGAAAATACTGTATTACAGGCAGCTATAAAATTGGTCTCAAAGGTAAAATGGTGGAATTGGCAATCTGAATTGTTGAACGCAAACCTTCTAGTTGCGACTGGCCCAGTTACAGGGAGCAACCAGTATTAAGGCAACATGGCACTCAAAAAAAAAAAAATAATAACAAACATCTATCTAAAAGAAAACAGAGTTCTAGCACATCCTTGAAAAAGCCAGCCCTGCCCTAATATGCACTCCCCATGATCCTAATGGAGCTGAACATGTGAACATTATGTGGCTCTTTGTCCGAGATTTCCATATGATGAACCAAGAAGCCAAACTGAGCGAGTAAGAATCACAAGAATTATTTGAAAGGTTAACAATTGTGTCTTCGATTATCTACAGTGGCTTGAAACCAGCGCTCTCCATACAAAGAGCTACTATTCTGTCTTGTCATATGGTTTGTACATGACCGTCTTGGACTGTTCAGAGACCACATGTTTGTGAGGCTGTGTGCAAAACATGGAAACGGCATCAAAACTCTAGATTGTTGGGTCAGAGCTCTTAATAAGGCCATTCATTAAAGGGGTTATACCATGTTAATGTAAAAAAAAAAAAAGATTAATCAGACATCATATAGTATATGACAAGCTTTTTCTAACAAAGCTAGAACCAGCCCTGTACCTCACATGGATCCAGAGATCTCCCCATTCATTGCTCTGCTAGATTTATATCAAGCCGACTGCTCAAAGGGAGTGTCTTTTCTGCTGTAGCTCAGGGGGGGTGTCTTTCTCAGGGGGCATGTCTTATTTGTGGAGCTCTCTCCCAATCACAGCTGAGGGGGCAGTTGAAGGATGAAACTGAGCATGTGCGGCCATCTCAGTGAGCAGGAAAAAAAAAATATAAGAAATTAACAACAGGTGGCACTATACAGATACATTTTATTGAATAACTCAGTAGCTATAATAAATGTTTCATTACATTTAGTTACAATAACATTCAGATCCAGGTTCTGGTTTGAAAACTGTAGAATATTTTTCGTGGGACAACCCCTTTAAACCAATAAGTATGCACTGTGACCTTAAGAGCTCTTTCACACAAAGCTGATTCAGTGCGTGGAATCCATTGCGTGAAAGAGAGCCAAGCCCCGTTCCGGACAGCAGAGACACGGAGCAGTAACATGATTGAGAATGCTCTGTGCCTCTCTGTGACCTTTTTACTACAAAATCACGGTGACAACTTTATCCCACTGATTTTGTAGAGAGGCACAGAGCATCAATCATGTTAATGCTCCGTGTCTCTGCTGTCCAGAACGGGGCTTGGCTCGCTTTCACGCAGCAGATTACCCGCACGGCATCCGCTGGTGTGAAAGAGCCCCAAGTCTTCCAATCTAGAGAGCCTCAGCCACTTGATACAGGATAACTGAACCATCACCTACACAAACACACTATATAAGATAAGGGAAAATGAGCAAGGATCTAGCCTTAAGGGGGGTTTTCCAGGATTGCAATGTGTTTTTTTTTGTTTTACCAATTAGGCTCATGTTGATGTTTATTTACCTCATGTACATCTTCCCCATGCTTTTCCTTTTTTAATTTGGACTCTCCTGAACCTTTTTCTACATGTCAACAAGCCAATCTGGTTTATTACTGCACATCCTGTATGTACACTGACGAGCATAAGGGCAACAATGTTTTGAACTTTTGGCTTTCAGGCTCCATATCTCACCATCCACTACAACTTTGAACGTAAAACTATCATTTTATAGACCATCATCTTGGCAGGGGGCAGCTTTCTTAGGGCTCATGCACACAGCCGTCACTTGAATGGGTCCGCAATCCGGGAGATGCAGTGCGATACGGAATGGAGGCACAGATCGAAAGCCTGCGGAAGCACTACGGACAGTTGGATGCGAATCGCGGACCCCATTCAAGTTGGGTCCGCGATCCGCATGCAGGCAGCCCCATGGTTGATGCCTGTGCATTGCAGACCGGGCTCAGTCGGCACACGGTCGTGTGCATGTGCGCTTAACCAGCTGACACCCACAGGCAGTGTCCATGATAGGATATAACCCTGATCAGTAGCGACTGCGGCATCTAAGAGGTTAGTTAGACGGAGTGGTCTCCTTCTGACCACCGATCGTACCCCAGCAGAAAATGGTGTTGTGCAGATTGGTTGTCATGGCAGTCTGAGGCTCCCAGGACTGCCTTTGTAATCTTCCTATTAAGTGCTGCCAAGGCATCACAATCCCAATGGAACAGAGAAACTAAAAATTAAAAAGCAAAATAGTTGCTTTTTAAATATACAAAAAAATAAATAAATAAATATTCAAATTTCAAATCTACCCTCTTCACCAATTTCACATATTAAAATAAACAATAAAGAAATATATAATTGGTATAGCTGTGTATGAAAATGTTTGAACTATTAAAAACATTAAAGTATTTCTCCTGTATAGCCATATTGCTGTTTTGTTCTCCTTGGTCCATGAAAAAAATTTAGGTAGAAGGAAATATAAAAAAAAAAAAAATGAATGTCTGTCAGAATATGGCAACAAAGTAAATTTTTCCCCAAAGTTTTTTATATATTTTTTTTTATTAGTAAAAGCATAAGAAAAATTATATCAATTTGGTCAGTAATCGTACTGACCTGCACAATAATGGTAACAATTTTAGTGCACTGTAAACACCATAAAAACAAAAAAAGAGGTAATTTATGAATCTGAAATACGCCTAGATTAGGCGTATTTTGGGCCCAGATGGCATGTTTTGCCTGTTTTAGGCGTAGAAAATTGGCTAAATGCAAGAAAGCTCGGAAGCTGCCCAACATTGAGACTGGCACTGGATGAGCCAAAGTTATGTAGAGGCCGCCGTCTCTTCATAAATTCGGCAGATCCATCACCAGCTTTGGGCCTTTATCAAGACATCTAAAATGCCGGTCTTAATAAGTGTGCTCCTAACTCTAAAAACGGCAAGACATTTCTTTTTTCTAATCTTTTTTCAACTTCACCCAACAAAAGATTTTTTCTCACTGTCAATACAAGATATAGTAAAATAAATAGTGCTATTAAAAATACAACTTGTCCTCTCCCTTCAAAAAAGTAAAAAGATAAACTGTTATGGCTCTTGGAGGGCAGAGAGGGGAAAAAAAAAAAAAAAGTATCTGTGGCCTCTTCGAACAGCTGATTGGCAGGGGAGCCAGGAGTCGGACCTCCACTCTTCAGATAGGCCATCAATACTGAACGCCCAGAAAACCTACTTAAGGCTAGGTCTACACGACGACATTTGTTGCGCGACAAAAAGTTGCGCGACAGATAGGGCGCAACATTTTGTTGCACTAATGTCGCGCGACAATTTTTATAATGGCAGTCTATGGTGTCGCACTGCAACATGCGACATGCGACTGCGACGCGACAGTCGCAGAAAAAAACATCTCAAATGGATTTTCTGCGACTGTCGCAGTCGCAGCATGTCGCATGTTGCAGTGCGACACCATAGACTGCCATTATAAAAATTGTCACGCGACGTTAATGCAACAAAATGTTGCGCAACAAATGTCGTTGTGTAGACCTAGCCTAATAGTCCTAATATAATTACATGCACTACAGCATATTTTTCTAAATTCCCCTATATGGGTGGTGTTCAGCTTGATTTTCACTATTAATAAATAAAATACTAGAATTTCAGTGGAGACCAACATTGAGGTAGGGTAGAAGAAGCAATATAACTATAGATTAATGTGTCATTCAGCAGCTATGGAAATTTTGCAGACAGATCCACCCCAAAAGCGACACCATCATAAATGCCCCCTTTTAAAAAAAAAAAAAAAAAAAAAAAAAGGGAAGGAAGCCAGAATGGGTATGATCTAACCCCTAGCACTAGCAATCAGCTCTTCTAGCCAGGGGAAGTTTTTTTTATATGCTTTTTTAAAAAGGACTTTTGACAGACGGCCATTATCATAAAATAAATAAAGCGGGGAAAGCCACGGTTTCTAATAATCTTCATATTATATGAACTGTGAGCCATAACACCAAATTCATTTACTTGCAATTAAGAGCGAGAAGAGAATGTGTGAGTCAACACACTGCCAGGCAAACAGCTCTGCAAGATCAAAGGGCGTAAAAGGACACAGCTCTAGATGTCTACTGCCTGGTTAAAGAGCTATCATTACAGTGTCTGGCCACGAGGGCCGCCAGGGGACTCTTGCAGCAATGTTCACCACGATTTAGGCGTCACTGCAACATTTTCCTTGGAAATTTATTGGACTGAGTATAATGGAGTAAAAATCGGCAACAGAACATTTGTGTATTAAGAAGATATTCTTCATAGCCTCTTAAAGGGAAGGTGTCATCAGAAAACGACTCCTTGTTTAAAATCACATTGTTTAACATATTTAAACTCCAATAAGGTTTTTATATTTTATTTTCCATCCGAATACCTATAATTAAAACAAAAAAATTCCAGCATTTTTCGCACTGGCCACTAAGCCTAATAGGCGCCACTTCTTGGTCTGTTCAAATCACTTTACTGCAGTTATCTGCTTATCTGACTGTCTAATCCTCCCTGTAATGATACCATCTCTGTGTACAGATAAGACAGGATCCACCATTCACGGTAGGTGACTGTCAGAGCTTATCTATTCTTTCCTTGTACAATGACCTCTGCACGGGTCACAGAGCATGCCTAGAAAACTCTCCCATAGAAGTCAATAAGATCCCCTCCTGACTGTTGTGTCTATGGACCATGGGGCTGCCATAAAGCAATTTAATTTTCTTAATGCTTTTCTCAATGTTGTTATTTAAAAAAAAAAAAAAAAAAAAAAAAAAAAAAAAAAAGCATTGTGTACAGGAAAACTGGCTCAGTTGCCCACAGTAACCAATCAGATTCTACTCTTCATTTTTTAGAGCTCCTTTGGAAAATGAAAAGTGGAACCCGATTGGTGGCAACTGAGCCAGTTTTCCTTTACACAAATTTTGATAAACATCCTCCGATATTTGTTGTCTGTCGTCTGGCAGATAACATTTTTGGTGACACATTTCCTTTACATCATCATTCTTTCTTCTATTCAGTATAAATAGGGGAATGTACTGATTTTCTTATTAATACCATGAACATAAATGACGCTTGGAGTGGCCCCTACATTACTCATACGCAGCAAATCGGCAATCATAGGTCTCACAAGAAATGCTGAAGTAGTCTCTCAATTTTCAAAGTGGCCTTGGGGATTGAAGATGTTCTCCAGGGCTTTGAATAAATTAATTTCACAGCGTTAATTACTGTTGACAGCTCATTATGTACCCAGTCAGGGGCAGAGAGGAGGACTTGGGGGCATCGGCCCACCTGGAAATTTCCCTTTAGGGTCTATGGCCAATCTGCCCCTGCTAATATATTATATGCAATATACATGCAGCTAAACATGAAGCCATAGGAACATCTGATCAAGAAATCCATGCCCACAGCCGGTCACGTGAGCACAACCAAGATTGTAGAATCAATGGTGCAAGGGAATAGTAAGAAGTGGAAACACAATCTTTCTTCTACAGGTTGTATGAAGGCTAGAATTCAGTTAGACAACCCCTTTAAAATCAATGTTGGGTTGGATCTGCGTCAGATATTTGGAGCTTTCAATGCAGTTACCATCAGGTTTTTAGGGCTACTACATGCAGCACTTCTTCCCATTGACTGAAAGCAGTGGCCACATGGAAACATGTGCAGTGTCCCACATTTGTGTGAAAAGGGGACACTTAAAACATCTGTTTAATTTATCTAGTGTACTGAATGTATGGTATTTCACATTATCAGTCCGGCATTGTCATTTCACCCATTCGCCCCTAGATGGTGCTGGAACCACACTATATATAGCTTGGGTGTGTCTAGCTTAGAGGGATTGAGAGTAGTAAGTGAAGTTAGTGAAGGAAGTGAAAAAGCAAGTTCATGGAGGAGGGAAACAGGCTAAACGCAACATGTAGCCATTTTCCTTTCCTCTGGGCCCTGATCAAGCCTGGAGAAGACAACCACAGCAACCAAGCACCAGACATTGAGTGTATGTATAAATATGCAGTAAACCTAGTGAGGGTTACAGCTGAACTTAGCTTATGGACCTCATCAGCACCAGTGCCTGAGAGTAACTTTCCAAGTGCCAGGACACACATGGATAATTAGTGCGCAGAATTCCTTATCCACTACACAAGCCTTCCGGGACATAGTTGAAAAACCTAAACCTTTTTATTGGAGCATCCTGCAAATAATGAAGCAGAAGAGTTTGCCTTCCACGAGGGAGATCGCCCTTAGAGGATAGCTCAAAGTGAACAGATACCAGCATATTTAATACCAGGGTCCTATAGATTGAACTTCGGACTATTACAAGAAGTCTTTCCTGTGAAGTGTCTACTTTAAAGAGACAACTCCTCAATTGACAATTGCCTAAAACTGATAAGTGAAATATAATTGTACCTTTTTCTGAGTCATCACTTATGCCATTACGAATGCACTTTGTTGATGGACTGTAACATCTGCCTTGAGACTATTGATTCAAGTAAACGTTGGAATTGTTCTTTAAACAACTGACTCCTCATTTCCACTGCTAAACTTAACATTTTTCACCTAGCGGTGCTGGAATCACGAACCAGGGGCCCAGCCACTAAAGCACCTTAAACACCAATTACCATCAATGGCACCTCAACCAACATCTGGCTGGTGTTCCCTGCAACAGAGCGTGCCACGGAGGATTTCGTGCTGTCTTCCCTTCCACTGTACACCTGCCCAGGGAGGCATCTGCTAACCGTGAGTACATGAACTATTACACCCATTGGTCCAACGTAGCCTCACGCGTTTTCCCTGTAGTTTGGTACGTTACACATGGAACCCCGAAAGCAGTGACACATGGAGTCAGGGAGTATCATAGTAGGTATAAAATAGGCAACAATGCATTCTTTTATTATAAGAACTGCTAACTTTGTGGGGCATCTTTTTTAAATAAATCAGATAACACCTTTAATAAGGGAACGCTCCCTCTATGACCATGAATATACATTAGCATAGGTTCACCAGTGACTGAATAAAGTCTGTACTACATAGCCCAATGTGGCAGATGATTGTTGGGAGGGAAGCATTCCCTCCCAACAATTGCCTGCTCGCTAGTGGAGGAGACCACTGCCATTACATGCAGCAATCTCCTCCGCAGTATGGGGAGAAGCGATGGCTATGCCATCGCTCGTCCCCATACTGTATAGTGGTTTGCCGGCGGCAGATCGTAATTAGACATCTGCAAAAGATAACTTAACATGTCAAAAGATTTGGATTGCTCCATGATTGAGCGTTTGCTTGCTCATTGGGCAATCAGCAGCAGTATTACACTGCCAGATAATCGCTAACGAGCGTTTATGTGACCACTCGTTAGCGATTATCTGCCGAAAACAATTGGGCAGTGTAATAAAGGCTTAATGCTCAGCTTCTTTTTTCTTTTAAATAAACAAAAGCTCCCATGGATTTAACCTTGAAATACTTGACTCGCTCTGCTGGCACTTATCTACAGGATCCTTGATCCAACACAATGTGGAACAGCCACATTGCTTCCCTTCCCAGCACTCCTTTTACAGCCAGCAGATGGAAGGATTCTGTAGCAGTCCAATCCCTGTCAGATACAGCTTCAAGGATTACTCAAAGCTTCAAATCTCTCCCACAACTATTTACTCAGCCATGCGCTATTATATCTGAGACGTCAACTAACACTCATTTATTCTCTCCCAGAAATCTAAACACTACTATTTCCTACACATTCCCACTTTTGGCCCATTAGATATGTTTTCTTGAAAACAATTAATTTAACTCTGACATAGAGAGAATGGATTCCCAGCTTCTGTATCTTCCGATTAGGGATAAATCTGGCACAAACACAACTTAATCCAGATTACTCCTTGTGACAGTTTAAAGAGTACTACCTACAAATAATTGGGCATTTACAGAGCCCAGGATGACAAGCTTTGTACCCGACCGTCTCAATTTATGCAAGATTTCAGGGGAGGACCGAGAAAAGCAAAGAAGCAGTCCGGGTTCTTCACCGCTCCAAAGATTCAAATAAAAGAAAGCAACAAGTAAGGCTGGGTTCACACGGGTGTGACGGATTGGCTCAGGGTGCGTTCAGTGAAACTCGCACTATTTTGCAAGCAAGTTCAGTCAGTTTTGTCTGCAATTGCGTTTAGTTGTTCAGTTTTTTTCCGCGCGGGTGCAATGCGTTTTGATGCGTTTTTCACGCGCGTGATAAAAAAAAACCTGAAGGTTTACAAACAACATCTCTTAGCAACCATCAGTGAAAAACGCATCGCACCCGCACTTGCTTGCGGATGCAATGCGTTTATCACGCAGCCCCATTCACTTCTATGGGGCCTGTCCTGCGTTACAAACACAGAATATAGAGCATACTGCGATTTTAAAGCATTGCGTGAAAAAAAAAAAAAACGCTCATGTACACAGCCCCATTAAAATGAATGGTGCCGGATTCCGTGCGGGTGCAATACGTTCACCTACCGCATTGCGCCCGCGCGGAAATCTCGCCCGTGTGAACTCCGCCTAAACTTTGCCAATTGCAATACAGACTGAAGATAAACGTCTCAGCATTCCCTAAATAATAAAAAAAAAAAAAAAAAAAAAAAAATTGGAAGTCCATTTCATATTTAAATTGCCGCATGATTGAGAATTTTTAGAGTAAAGAGATAAAAGTCGAAACCCAAGGTGCGGATTTGGAATGGTTATGGATGCAAAATCTGTGGTAAAGAGGTCAAACTGTCCACAGGATCAAATGTGAATCCAAGTTGGAGTTTTTATCCATATGAAGTTTCACAGGACTTCACGTCATGGTTTATTTATAATGCTGTGCCTCTCTGCCCGACCTTCCATCTACTGAACTGTACTGACATAATGCCGGCAGTATAGACAGAGTAGAGACACAGAATTATAAATCATTATAATGTCATGGAGTTATATCCATACCACAACAAGAATTCAGCAATTTGCTCACATCATTCCAATTTAAGCATCAATCTTCAGCAATAAAGTATTTGGGAGTCCAGATACCAGTGGATCCGGACTCGTTGTATACTTTAAACTACCTCCCACTGTTAGATCGAACGACAAAAGATCTTGCCAACTACAATAAAAAAGGGTTGTCATGGTTTGGGAGAATGAATGTCTTAAAAATGGATATCTTGCCAAAATTCCTATACATCTTCCAAACAGTTCCGTTGATACCCCCTTCTGCATTTTTTCGCTCTATGCAGACTTTATTTACCAGATTTGTATGGGGCTCGTCCAGTCCTCGAATCGCACTCACCACATTGACTAGACCCAAATCCTCGGGAGGGGCGGGTCTTCCAGATCTGAAGCTGTATCACGCAGCCTCCTCCTTCCTCAGATTGCTTGACTGGCAGCATCATAGGCGTTCTAAGCAGTGGGTTCAACTAGAACAGTCCCTCTACTCCTCTCCACTTCACCATACTCCTTGGATTGCGACAGAGACTCGTCCCAAGTTTAAAAAGTGTAATAAACTGACACGACAAACCTTGAAATTGTGGGATTCATTTATACAGAGAGGCATTTGTTCTAGAAAATTCAGTCCCTTAACTCCACTTTTTCACAATCCAGCTTTTCCAGCTAGTTCCAATAGGGATTCCTTTCTGGGGATGCAGGCAACTGCGGATCCGCGCTTTTATCACGTCCTATCGGGATCTCCTTTGCCGTCCTTCCAGGACCTGTCCACAAGACGCTTGTATGCTCGTGTTTCCTGGTTGGAATACGAGCAATTGAAATCGTACATTTCCTCGAAGGGTGAGGAAGGTTCCTTTGGAAAATCCTTATCTGAAACTGAGAAATTATTTCTGTTGTCATCTCCGCCGACTCACCTGATTTCTTTGCTTTATAGGAATCTGATGGAAGATACATATCAGGGCAGACCGAGTTTTATTTCTGGTTGGGAACAAGAATTAGGTGCCTCCATAGCAAAGGAGGAACAACAGAAAGCATTTATATTCTCTCATAAATTATCAATGGCCTGTTCTGCACAGGAAAAAAACTATAAGATTATGGCTCGATGGTACAGGTACCCAGTTAGATTACATAGGATATTCCCGTCAGTACCGGAAACCTGTTGGAGATGCAGCACAGAAAAGGGGACTATGTTGCATATCTGGTGGGGCTGTAATAAGGTAAAACCTTTCTGGAATAGAATCTTTGACATATATAGAAAAATGACTGGGAAGTCAATAGAAAATACACCTAGAGTGGCGCTCCTCTCCATCCTACCGGGTTCCATCGCTTCTCAGAAGCGCAATGTGTTGAGATTTTTTATCTCTGCAGCCAGGTCCGTGATCCCTAGACATTGGCGCACTGTACATGCGCCTAACATTAGAGAATGGTACCAAGAAATGTTGCACATAAACAGAATGGAGGAGATTTCTGCGGAGGCTTCGGACCTTTCGAATAAATTCCAAAAGCTATGGTCGCAGTGGATTGTGTTTCAAGACTCTCCAGAACTTCGGTCATTACTCACTTCATAAAGGGCAGGCACTCTCATCATATGCTTCCCCTCTCTCCTTATCTTTTCCTTTCTTAACCTCCTTCTTCCTTTTCTTCTTTCTTGTACGCTTGGTGTCTTCTTTCTAAATTGGGGTGGGGTCTTTCCCTCACGCCCTATTGACATGTCACATTACAGAGATACTTTGATGGTATGTAATTTGTCTTTGCATATATATTATGTACTTCATGGATTGAAATGTGAACATGTTAAATGTTTTTGAAAAATGAACTGAATAAAAACAGTTTAAACATAATGTCATGGAGTCCTGTGAATGCACAACATGTTTTCCGCACTGGAGACGCTCATCATAAGTTAGCCTTAATTTGCTATGCATTTTCCTGTGTTGGAGGCAGTTAAGAGTAAACAGGACCCAGCAACCAGAACGCCCCCATTAGTGCCCCTAGTAAGAATAATGCCCCCATCTCTGCATTTGCAAAAAAAAAAAAAAAATTCCTCATCCATTTGCTCGCGCTGTAGGGAACACTCACTGCTGACTGGAAGCTCAGGACAGGTCCCGTCCTGATCTTCCAGTCAGCATTCCCTACAGCGCGAGCAAATGAAGGAGGCAAGTTCATTTTTTGTTTTTATTAACACAAGTGGTGGTGGAGGTAAAGGCTGTAGTAATGAGCGCTCTGCAATGGACACGCTCATTAGTAACAGTCTGTACAGGAAAATACCGGCAATGTAGAGAAAAATTACTGCCACCGGCAGGGCCACTAAAACACCGTCCTTGCCGGTGAGCTACTGGTGGCAACCCTATCAGCAGAACAGACATACGTATTTTTGTTCCCCATTCAATCCCCATTATTGGCGGACTGGATGCGGACCCCTTCATTTCAATGAGGCCAGTGTGCTCTCTGCATCTTTTGCGGCCCCATGGAAATGAAGGGGTCCGCATCCAATCCCCCAAGAATGGGGATTGGATGTGGAACAAAAATACCATGGTGTGAATGGAGCCTTATCTTTATTTCACCATTAAGCTACTTTCACACTTGCGTTTTTGCCTGATCCGGCAGCAAAAACGCTTCTGTTACCAATAATACAACCATCTGCATTAGGTATGAACGAATCCAGTTGCATAATCTTTAACATAGCCAAGATCAGTCATGAACGCTATTGAAAGTCAATGGGGTATTGCTTAGCATCCCATGACAGAAAGGTGCTCTCCGGTACGGGAATGCAACCAAACGGAACAGAATGCTTTTTGGAGCGCTTTCTGTTCAGTTACATTTTGTCCCCATTGACAATGAATGGGGACAAAAAGGAAAGCATTTTTCTCCAGTATTGAGATCCTATGATGGATCTTTAATACCGGAAAAGAGAAAAGCTAGTGTGAAAGTAGCCTTACAGAAAGGGGCACAGGCAAGATGGGAACACGGCACTGACACTGTGGAGTCCTTTCCTGCAGTTAGTGATGATTTCCCGCCCTGTCTGTACTCCCAAGTCCCCCCACCCCAAGTTGATTATAAATTTTTGAAAACCCAGAAGTTGCGAAGTGGGAGGGACGATGGGGGGCATGGCTTAGTGGAGCCAGGGTTTTAAAGTCCCTCTTTTGAGGCTGGCCTGAGTGGCCACCCTATTCACTAGTGATGTCTATCCCCCTTCTTCAGCGGCACGTAAGTGTCCTTTCGAGCTTGAAGCTCCCTTACGTGGTGCTGCTGCAGGAGAGGGGGGACTGAGCCTCTGAGAGACAGCTTCCTCCACATGCAGGCGCCGGATGAAATCGCTGAGACAAAGTCCCGATGCCTGCATGTGGAAGGACGTGTCTCTCTCAGTGTGCTCCTCCCCTTCTGTCAAGTGCATGCATGGGGAGGAGCTTGTGCCCCAGCTCTTTCCAGCACACTGGAAGATTAGGAAGCAGCACTTTAGGCTGCTTCCTATGGAAGGGGTCTGGACAGCTGGCATTCGAGGTCTGTATTTGGACAGCGGTCCACCAGTTGAGTACCTCAGGTCTAGACAGTGAAGTGGAAGGAGTGAAGACACAGCCGTAGATAGTGAACTAGCCAGAGATAAAGCTTAAAACCAGCTAAGGCTACTTTCACACCTCAGATGGCTGTTCCATGCAGACAATCAGCCAGACACAAACAGCAGCAAGCAGCGGTTTGTGTCCTGCCGGGTCTCTCCAATTGTTTGCCAGAATGCATATGGATTTGGAGAATAGCTATTCTCTGCTGAAAAAAAAGCCAGATTTTAAAACCAGAGTTGTGAAAGTAGCCTAACGTAGAGAAAAGAGGAAACTATATATTTGAGGATCAAACCAGTGTTGAGAGGAGGTGCATGCAGAAGCTCTGTAGAGATAACTTGTCTAAAAGAAGCTTAGAGGTTTCACGATGAAACCGTTCAGGAGATTTAAGTCTTCTGGTACCTGGAAATAATTTCCAAATTAACTATGGAAGTTGCTAAAGATACATACCTCGCTGAGGACATTGAAGTTCTGTTCTGCAAAATGCAGAAGAGATGAGCCCTTCCCTTTACTGTACACTGGCCCAGGTAGCAACAAAGCCAGAGCTGCCACTTGGCATTCCAATTATTGTCAGTTTTTTCCTGGAACCTCCTTAAAGTGTAACGGTCTATTCAGTTTATTTTAATATAGTGTAGGGGCAGGGATGTTAAACATTATTTGTAATATACTTCATTAGTGAAAAAATGTTTCTTTGTACTGTAAAACAGGGTGCAAAGATTCTTCTTAGCAAAGATTACTGACTTGAGTCTTCAGATCTACTGAGTGCTGAAGACACCTGGGTGTAACATACAGGGGTTTCCAGAATGCCTCTCATCACTAGCCCAGCCACTTACTATGTACATATGCCCCATGACCCAGCCTATCTGAATTGTTACACACAGGTGTCTTCAGCACTCAGTAGAATCCTGAAGATCCTAGAATCACCATATCAACACAGTGTTTAGCCTAGAAGGCTTTCTACACCCTGTTTTCTAGTACAAAGAAACATCTTTCCCTAATAAAGTATATTACAAAATTGTTCCCTGTCACTACACTATATTAAACAGTTACACTTTAAAGTAGGGTTTTCTTTTTCTATGGCCAGTTGGCCACCATATCGTTTCCCTACTCAATAAACTGAGCTAGAGAATGCATGCAGTCAGAAATGTATCCAAGTCACTGCTGAATTATGTTTTTATGAGCTGAATAGTCACATGTGAGACACTACAAGTTATGTGGACACATATTGTACATCAGATGTTATAGGCTTATTATCTTACACAGTAAAAGAAGATACTAAGATAATGGGGCTGACTAATTGTTAAACCTTCTAGATCACACACAGGCTTTTCCTCTCACCAAAATATCATACAGGGACTGTGAAAGCTACTATTATGTTACACATATAGCGTGGACTCACACAGGGTCAGACTGGCCCACCAGAGTACCACAGGCTGGGGGCGTGGCCTGACCGGCATGGAGTGAGGATGCAGGTCGCTTCAGCTCCGGTGTTATTCTGTGAGAATCCTGACCATCCGTTCTGGTGGATCCTGATTTACGGACTAAAAGACCCTCTGTGAGTCCCACTACCCGACCCCCCTAAAGACCGTCTGGTTCTTTGCCCTGCGGCCGCTACCGGATAATATCTCTGGGCTGGGCCTGCACGTTGGACGGCATCCTGGTCTGCTGATCTGACCTGTCGGTGGAGGAGCCGGTGAGAGGTGATCTCCGGTTGTACTTACCTGTGCCGGAGGCTGAGCGGTGCCTGGTGGTTCGGATCGGGGGGTCTTCTTGTAATCCTTCCCGACCGGACGGCTGGCTTGTGTTCCCTGCACGTGCGTTCACTGCAGGCGCCATCTTGGCCGCAGCACTGAAGACTGCCGCGCTCCTTCCTCTGTACCCAGCGCTCCGGATAAAGACTCCTCTCTTCATCTGCACTACAAGAGAGACTTTCCTGGGGTGGTGTGACGCTGTGTTGGGGCCATTGTGGCTCCGTTTCCCGCTGTGTAGAGAGGCCTGGCTCAAGTATTAGGCCACAAGTGCTTTTGCTGGAGTGCTCTTTTACCCTCACAGTGAGGTGTTTGCTGGAGGTTTTATGGGCCGCAAAACGGGCACCTCAGGGCCTTCTATCCCCCCTAAGTTGACGATGGACAATATGAGCCAAACAGATGACCATGAGGCTGGGGCCTCTTCTGAACGTCCAGAGGTGGATCTTGCAAAAGTTATAGCGGCTATCACTAACTGCCAAACAGCGCTCACGGTCAAAATTTATCATGTCCAGGCCGACCTCACCCTCCTCAGGCATGATATTGATAAAATCCGGGAGAGAACAACTGAGGTGGAGAGGAGGCTGAGGGAGGTGGAGGATAGCGTTCAACGTGATGATGCCGAAAATCTCCCCGTCCTTATCTCCCCGTCCTATATATATATAGGGCAGCTCCGATAAGGATCCCTAAATCCCATTTTGACATCTTAGATAGAACCATGTCCCGTTTCTTGTGGCACCATCAGTCCCCCAGATTGGCGAGAAAGACACTGAAGGCCTCCTACGCACAAGGTGGACTGCAGCTTCCGGATATGTATATTTATTATATAGCGACACGCCTAATGTATGCATCTTGGTGGATTAGGGCGGATGCCAATAACCCAGCGGTGGTATTAGAGGCGGTGCTGGATGGGTCTTATGAAGCTCTAGCTAATCTGGTGTATAGGGGGGGCAGGGCCACAGGTCCTGGGAATTATACAGACACTATGGTAACAGTTATCGAGGCTTGGGTGAGATTTGTGGCGATACACACCGAAAATCAGACAGGCGACACCTAGTCCCCTTACACTCCACTATGGCGTAACAAGCTCCTTCCGGAGCTCTTACACCTTTCAGATTTTGAATTCTGGCCTAGGAAGGGCCTTAAGTATCTAACACAATTGTTTCATGACGGGATCTTCCGATCTTTTGAGAGCCTACGAGCTGAGTTCCTGCTGCCCCAGACAAGCTTTTACCGCTTCCTCCAACTGAGACATGCCTGTGAGAAGCAGTTTAAATCCCTGACCCTAAATTTAGAGCGCGGCCCACTGGAATCAGTAGCCAGGAGGAAACTCCCATACAAACCAATTTCTTCCTTTTATGCTGAAATTGTCAAAATGCAAGAATCTCCTATTAGGCGTTCCCTTGTTAAATGGGCTGAAGATATTCCGGAGTTGGAGGATTCTCATTTGGAGGAGTGGCGTCTGAGGTGGAGGACGTTGGTTATAAGTGCTAGAGATCAGCTCATTCAAGCTAAATGGATGCATAGAGTGTACTTGACCCCATTGCGTCTTCATCAGATGCGGCAAATACCGAGTCCAGGTTGTGATAGATGTGGAGAGGCTAGGGGCTCTTTATTCCATATGGTTTGGCTCTGCCCGGTGACGAAGACGTATTGGAAGGGAATATGTAACTTTATTAATGCTAAGCTGGGGCTCCCAGGGATTTGTAACCCGGTAATTTGTATGCTAGGGTTAGTTTCTGAAGCCACCCCTTCCAAATATAATAGAATATTGTTACGATTGTTGATGTTCTATGGAAGGAAGAATATACTTTTGAACTGGAAACCGCCCAAGTGTCCTACAGTGAGCCAATGGGTACTCCTCATAAATAAAGACCTTCAGATGTATAAATTGACATACGAGGCAAGGGGAATGCCTGATCGATTTGATAAAATCTGGGGCCTTTGGGTCCAGGCTGAGGGTACGACTTGAAGTCATCGGCGATGGCGACTGGATCACCCAACGTGTGTATGAGAGTGTGTATGCGGTTTGAGTTCTAGAAGCAACCTAGTGATAACAGTGATACCTTGTATTAAAGTCACATTTATGTCTTTTATGGTCAAGATATATGTTGACGATGAACTTGCTAATGTGAGTGCGTGTGTCATGAGGAATTGTTTTTCTTTGTTCTCCCCTTGGGAGTGTTGTACTAAATGCAAAAATGTCAATTTGCTGATCCCGTTCAAAAACTTACCAGGAAAGATTAAAGGACCTTAACATGTATAGCTTGGAAGAAAGACGAGACAGAGGGGATATGATAGAAACTTTTAAATACATAAAGGGAATCAACAAGGTAAAAGAGGAGAGAATATTAAAAGAAGAAAAACTGCTACAAGAGGACACAGTTTTAAATTAGAGGGGCAAAGGTTTAAAAGTAATATCAGGAAGTATTACTTTACTGAGAGAGTAGTGGATGCATGGAATAGCCTTCCTGCAGAAGTGGCAGCTGCAAATACAGTGGAGGAGTTTAAGCATGCATGGGATAGGCATAAGGCCATCCTTCATATAGGATAGGGCCAGGGGCTATTCATAGTATTCAGTATATTGGGCAGACTAGATGGGACAAATGGTTCTTATCTGCCGACACATTCTATGTTTCTATGTTCACCTTAATGTTAGAAGTGCTGCAGTTACCAGCTCCATCCAATACACAATGGATGGAACTGAATAGTATCGGAACTACAACTAGGTAGTTGATGGGCAGGGTGCCCGACTACTCCGATCTCATGTGGATGGCCTAAGTTCCAAGGGACTTCACTCCGACGCTGTGTTTTATCATCCAACCTGAACATCGGGTAGTGTAATACAGCTCTTACTTCAGAAAGATGCAATAAAAATAAAAAAACACTACAATTTAATAATTTTTCTATAGGTTTCATCACTTAGATTTTTTTATTTTTTTGTTAGTTTTGAAATTACTTGTTTCATGATCCTAAGGCGCCTGAAGGAGTAACCTTCTATAAAAACAGTATCTGGCCCAGGTAACTGAGGAAGAAGCACAAACACTTCCTTTAATCCACGGATGGTGCATTTATTGTACTACGTGGGAAATTATCCCATCAGAAAAATGATGTCTATGTCGCCAGGAATAGCTGAGTTATTACACGAGGCACATTTATATACTAAACACTTATGACACACTCTACTAAAATTACCACGAGCACATTTTTCCCATATGACTAATGCTTATACATGCTAGAAAAAACACAGAAACCAAGACAAAAAAGGTGAGATGTATGTGGGTAGACCTTCTAGGGAAGCTTATGTTCATGGCTGTTTATTAAAACTGAAAAAAAAAAAAAAAACTTTTAGAGAACACGGCTAAATAAGAGCATACTTGTAAAAATTCCCTTTACAAGGAAGAGCTGAGCAAGAACTTAATATACATGGGGGTCATTTATCAATCTGAACTACTCCTAAATTAGGCAGATTTTAGGCACAGATCGCGACAGCGGTTAGTTGTGCCGCAATCTTCGACTTCTGTCCACTCATGCCAGGTCTAAAATTGTGGGCGTAGTGTGGGGGGCGGGGAAGGGGACGGGCCGGCAGGCCCTTCTCATTTACCATCTTCTACACCTTTTATAGGCATAGGAAAAAAGGTCTAAATGTAAGACATCTAGGAAACGGTCTTACACCTAGAATTGGTGGAGGATCCGCCGAAGTTAAGAAGAGGCCGGCGCCTCTTTATAACTTCGGCAAAACCACAGCCGGCTTAGGGCTTTATTAAGTCTTAATAAATGTATCCCATGGTGTTAACAATCTGGATTAACCCTATTTAACCAGCCATACCACTTGGTAGGGCTGATCCTGCTGATTAAAATTATATCTACCTTGTGCAAATCGGTTTTCCAGAGGAAAAAAAAAATAAAAATGGCTTTCTACAAATAAAGATTTCAGTGCCCTGTGGGGAAAGGCCTAGGCCACTGGTGCACCTAAGCTTTCTGGAATTGGCCCCGTCTCTGTATGCTGATGACCTCAATGGCATAAAAATTAAGTCATCTTTCTTGGGAACGTGACATAAGATTTCCACAAGACTGGCATCACTGTAATCAGCAGGATAAACCCTACCAGGCAGTATCCCTTGCTTATTAGCGTTGATCCTGCTGATAAGTGTTCTTTAAGACCTCTGTTCTCCACCATTTAATGAAAACAATTTTAGTTTACAACTAGTAGCTGAAACTTTTTCTGGTCTGGTGCTGTTCACACTTATTGCAAGAGAGTGCTAATGCTAAATATGCACCTGCGTGACTGGGACATGATTAGGACAAGTCCTCAGATACAAACAAGAATGTTTTAGTGACTGACAGTAAGCAGAGGACTTAAAGGGGTCTCCAACAGCCCCCCCATGTGCCGGGCCCCTCACAGGTAATATACTCACCCCGATCCGCTACTGGTCCCCGTACCAACACTGGATGTTTTCATCCGTGTACAGGGAGAAGCAGCAGTGGCAGTGCAGGGACCAGGAGCAGCGCCGGGAGCGGGTTAAGTATATTACCTATGAGGGGCCCGGAACATGGGGGGAGGGCTGTTGGAGACGTTGGATGACCCCTTTAAAACTGGAACACTGTATGGTAGAAAGATTCATAATTCTTTATTATAAATTGTATAAAGTTTATGTAAACTCCATTTAAAGGGGTCATCCAACCCCCAAGGCAATTTTTATTAAGGCCCTGAAAGTGGTTAGCATAAAGAAAACAAAGCCACTCGCCTATTCACTGATCTTGTCCCAGCTGCTTCCAGTCCCCAGTGGTCCAGAAGTGTGACATCCTGTTTGCTGTCACATGAACCGCTGCAGCCATTCAATGGCCTCAGTAGCGCTGTGTGCAAAAGTGACCCCACTTGATAACTGCAGCGTTTCACGTGATGAGGGTCTGAGTGTCACCCTTCCGGTTCAAAGGGGACTGGAAGCTGCAAGGATAATATCCTGAGCACTGGACATGTACTGGTGACTAGAAGAGTGACTTTTTCCTTTATGCTAATCATTTTCATGGCCATAATTAAAATACAACATTGTAAATTACCAATTTACCAAATATAATTACAGCAAAAAGTATCCAATCAATATCAAATTTGGAAACCACTGTAGACTACTATGCTTGGTCGTTTCCCAGATATTGCAAATATGTAGCTACAGCACGTTAAAGGGGTTTTCCAATTTATGATGGAAACTGATTTTGTAATGTATTACTTTTATGGCTTCTGTCTCCAGTTATGGGCTGTGGTCACATGACCAGGTCCATGCAGCGCTCTTTTATTTCCTGGAATGTCCATGGGCGTGGCAGTGATAGGGGAGTGCCTGTAACTAGCTGGTGGGAGGGGCTATAAACTAGCTGGGCGTTAGGGGCGGTGCTGGAGCTGTGGCAGAGAAAGGAGAAGTGCATCATACAGGATGTAAACCAAAATGATTTGTTTCCATTGTAAAAAGGGTCAGGAAAAAAATAAAAAAGCATAGGGAAGATGTACACTGCACAAGCATATGTGCAAAGTGACTTAATAATCTGGGAAAACCCCTTTAAGTGCCTTTTAAAAGAAGTGAGACAGGTGTCAAAACTCATGGGGGCCCCATCACTTGTTAAAGCGGATATTCACCCATGTGATTTGACATTGGACAATGGAGAGAAGCCATTGTACACTATCCAGCAAAGTCCTAATTTCATTAATGAAAGCCAAGTACAATACTCATTGGGCGTCCTAGGTTGTCGTCCTATGTACCACCCAGCGTACACTCGCATCTCTACATGCAAGATGTCAGATCAGTTTGGAAAGTATGCTTTGACATCCCCTTTAAAGGGGTTGATCCGCTTTCTTTCACTAATAGCGTCACGCTTGCTGTACGTTTTGTCTGGTATAGCGGCTTATCTTCATGCACATGACAATTTTTTATCCGTGTGCCATATGTATTTTTTTATATATATATTTTTTTTTGTATAGCACACGGACCCATTTATTTCTATGGGGCCATGCACACATCAATATTTTTTTTCCAGAATCCATGTGGCGGTTCCGCAAATTATAAAATAAGGCCGAGCCAATGGCCTTTTCTATTAAGACGGGCAAGAAAAATACAAGAATGCGCATGGTAGGTATCCATATTTCCTGGATCAGCTGTTTAATGGCACGGCCATGTACAAGAAGCCTAATGTTCAGGATGTTTACGAACTCTGCAAGGCTTCTAAATCTCCTAGATGTCTTCAAGCTGGACAAACACTGTTTGGGAATTAATTTGCAATTCTCTTAGATCCACAGGAGTAAGCCAGTTAGAGTTTATGGGTTGTTTTTGGACAATGATAAATCCCTGACACATCAATTGATCTAA
This sequence comes from Bufo gargarizans, assembly GCF_014858855.1. Classification (NCBI taxonomy): domain Eukaryota; kingdom Metazoa; phylum Chordata; class Amphibia; order Anura; family Bufonidae; genus Bufo; species Bufo gargarizans. The sequence goes on along the minus strand of NC_058084.1, from coordinate 112,086,953 downwards.
GCACATTAGTCAAGGCCTATAGAGAGTGTATAAATATGAATGCTGGTGACTGGTTAAGACAACACAAACCCTACACAACCATCCAGCCACGTCATACATGCTTTGCTAGATTCTGCTGGCTCCAAGTCACACACTGGAATCATTATGACAACTGAACATTCCTCTTGTGCAGAACAGAGGAACAGGAATCACACTGAAAAGCTTCTCTCTTACATGTGTATGTTTAGCCTCGACGAGATAGGACTGCAAAACGCAAGCTTTCTACTTTGGTTCCAAAATCTTACCAAACACCCCCATAGCTCTCTGACTTCTAATTCAAATGAGCTCTGGAGGATTAATGAGGTTTCTCACAAATACAAGTAGATTGAATTTCCTCACAGTCAGAGGTTAGAAGCTAAAAAAGGTATAAAAGAAAGTCCAGATGTTCCAGAACTTTAATCAAGTCAACGAACCATCTCTAAATGTAAAACACACATACTTCTGCCAAAAAGGGTATAGTAAATCAAAAAAATAAAAGAAAAAAAAAAAAAAAAAAGAAAAAAAAAAAAGCTAGAAAATCTGGTGTAGTAACAATGTCTGACATTACTATACAAGCCAATGTGTGGTTAAAAATAAAATCCTTAGTTGTATCATCAGAAGTTGACTAATTCCCATTTAGCTTTCAGCCAATGGCAATCTCATCTGCTCCATTGTATTTTGATTAAATCAGACAACAGCACATGAGACATCAATCTATTAGTTGTACATGACAATTGGATTGCTGAATACTAAAACATCAGATGGAACATGCCATGGATATTGCAGAGCGACTATCTAGGCTTGCACTGCCTGAAAACCACCATCCACCAAGCATGTTTCTACACCTTAGGCCTCTTTCACACTTGCGTTGTCCGGATCCGGCGTGTACTCCACTTGCCGGAATTACACGCCGGATCCGGAAAAACACGGATCCGTCTTCAAAATGCTTTCAGTGTTACTATGGCAGCCAGGACGCTATTAAAGTCCTGGGTGCCATAGTAGGAGCGGGGGAGCTGTATACTTACCGTCCGTGCAGCTCCCAGGGCGCTCCAGAATGACGTCAGAGCGCCCCATGCGCATGGATGACGTGCCATGCGATCATGTCATCCATGCGCGTGGGGCGCCCTGACGTCACTCTGGAGCGCCCCGGGAGCCACACGGACGGTAAGTATGCTGCTCCCCGCTACACTTTACCATGGCTGCCAGGACTTTGGTTACCATGGCTGCCCGGACGCTATTCAGAAAAAGCTAAACGTCGGATCCGGCAATGCGCCGAAACGACGTTTAGCTTAAGGCCGGATCCGGATCAATGCCTTTCAATGGGCATTAATTCCGGATCCGGCCTTGCGGCAAGTCTCCAGGATTTTTGGCCGGAGCAAAAAGCGCAGCATGCTGCAGTATTTTCTCCGGCCAAAAAACGTTCCGTTCCGTAACTGAAGACATCCTGATGCATCCTGAACGGATTTCACTCCATTCAGAATGCATTAGGATAATCCTGATCAGGATTCTTCCGGCATAGAGCCCCGACGACGGAACTCTATGCCGGAAGACAAGAACGCAAGTGTGAAAGAGCCCTTAGGCTTCACTTACATGTCCATGATCACATCTGTGACAAGATATTCAGCAGTTCATCAGTGTTCCACGGACTCTGCTAGGCTGAACACTAGTTTCTCCTTTCAAATGGTCCATGAAAACCACAGACCAAACATGGATGGCATGTAGTGTCCCACTATGTAAATGTGGCCACTACTCAAGGGTCAATTGGGTTATGTTGTTCTCCACCTCCTGTGGAACATGATCATGGTATTTTGAATTGCATTTTAATGTATGTTGTCATATTATCTCCTGTGTACCAGGCCTGTTAGGGGTAAAAGTTTCTCCTCCTAGGCAGTAGAGGGAGCTAGGGAACCCCCTAGTATATATAGTTAGACCCAGACAGGAAAGAGTCAGTCCAGTCTAGCCTGCCTGAAGTGCTGAGCAAGTGAAGCTCAGAAGTTAGTCCAGGAGAAGAAATTGCCTCCTGAAGATATCTAGCAATCTTGAAAAGTACAGAGCAGAGCCACTTATCCAGCCAAGTAGAAAGCTGAAGGGCAGAAGGATATTTACAGCAAGAGGATTTATACCAGAGGAAGGTTTCCCTACCCAAGGATAAAGCCAGCTATAGGGCATAGGGGCCTTGGAGAAAGCCAGACAGGATCTGAAGAAAGTACAACCTGATCTGTGAGAGTGTTATTCCCTCTGAGTATCTTGCAAGAACTTTGCCTGCCATTTATGTATATCCTGCCTGTTACCAAGTCCCTGCATATGGAACCTGTATATAGTTGAACTGTTCAGAAAAAAGGAGTTCTGATTCACTACAACTGTGTGTAACTCAATTATTCCTACAATAAATCGGTGTGCCACCGTTACCGGCACTGGCTTCACGAACTCTAAGGGATCTTGCCACTGGCACACTAAACCTAAAACACCCAGGGCACCTCACCTACCACCAGGCCTGGTCCCTATACCCAGAGAGTGCCCCAGAGGATCTGTGTGCCAGCCTCTCCATCACTGCTGTACGCCTGCCCAGGGTATATAAAAACTGAGTACCAATAGCAACCCTCGGTCTGTTAACTGTCCCCTGTGACCTCACATCCGCTCACCCTGCAGGACTGGCGTATTGCACATATCACATAAAAAATAGGGCAGCTTCTATCGCGTCCCCATGGCCCTAGGAAAACCAATGATGTGTGCATAAACACATTAAATTCAATGGATATTTCAGTGGTCTGTGGAGACCAAGGACAGCACTTGGGGACCTGTAGGTACAAGAACTACTTCAGGCAGCAATTTCTATAATCAAGATAGCAGAGATAACTGGATTGATATTCTAGAATACTGCTAGAGCTCCACATTTGGCATATGAGGAAAGCTCCTGGCATAAACAACAAAATATCCAGGGAGCTCCATTCACTCAATGCATGCCAAGAGTGTCCCTTTAACATCTGTCAGAGAAACTGCTGTATAAAATGGTAGACTATAGCAGTAGACTATGCTATTCTATGCAAAGGCATGCCAAAGAAAACTATATACTGCGTCATAGTTTTTTCTCTTTTACATCGAAGCCTATGAGCTTATACAGTAGCAATTGTTGACGCTTTTCACCAGAGGTGTACATCGGGAAGTCCTCCTGACATATACCCCCGATGGAAGGCTGAAACATAATATGAACTGAGCCTTGTGATTTGCACTAGGTTAGAGGGTGGTGGGAATTATTTCACGTATATACTTGGGTTTCTCTATAACAGGTAATAAAAAGTTTAAAAGCTGACCGTGTAATCTATTTTTCTGACCTACTTTGTACAACAACCAATTTTGTACTTACTAAGCCAAAATTATGTTTCCAAACACCACGAAACATCTGCTTCATCTGGCCACAATTGAAAGTCACGTTGACGGAAGACTTCACACTGAGCTACTAGTAGGTGTCTAACTCATGAAAACATATCCCTATTCTTCTTGAGGTTAACTTTTTGGGTCCATGCAAAATCAAATTAACTTCACAAATGATTAGTCCTTTACCATCGCATTACGTTCCCCAGTTAATGACCAGCTTAAAAATCTTCTGACATTTTAATGCAATGGTGCTTCAGAATCACTTAAGTTATCCATTACTCTATATAGCTATCAAATTTCTATGTTCTAAGCAATCATTAATGCAATGTTGTGAAATTGAGCACTGTAGGAATACCCTGGAGACAGCCACATAAATTAAATTCTGACTATGATGTAATGGGTAAAAATACTGCTCTTCTATGACCTAGGTGGATGCGTAGAAATACTCGATTAGGTGACATAAAGGTGACCAATTTTAGAGGACGATGAATCATACGTAAAAATGAGTGTCCCAATGCGCTATTCTGGGAAAATTCTAGCAGTTAGTAAAAGTACAAGGTGACTTTGAAGTTAAAAGCTAAAAATGGAATCATACACTACTATTACTACATAGTGACATAGGGACACATTTATTTAAACCGGCAGTTTAGAAGTCAGTCTAAAAGTTAAGAAGAGGAGCATGCCTCTGCATAGCTTTGGCACATCCAGCGCCAGTTCTAAATGTAAAACAGCTACCGAACTGGCATAGAATTTGGTAAGCGAGACGGGCCTGTCGGCCCGTCCCCTTCCCCACCCACAGTTTTAGACCTGACGAGAGCATGGAGAAGTCACAAATAGCACCTGAAGTACCCCTAATTTAGGGGTGTTTCAGAATAGTGAATGATCCCCCCATAGTTTGTAAGGCTGAAAAAAACATATGTTCATCCATTTCAGTCTGTTATTCTGCAAGTTGATCCAGAGGTAGGTAAAAAACAAAAAAAAACACATAAAAGAATCCCTAGGTTGGATTAAAGTTTGAATTTCTACTTATTAAAGCGGAAGGATGGCCTTTCCCCATATTTTTGACCATTGCATTTATAGGGATACCTACCCTTATCAAACTATATAGTCAATTAGAGCAGTCACTGAAACATTAATCCACGAAGAAGAAAGAAAAATTGTCCCTAAAACATAACTCTTAACAGATCCATTGAAACTGAGCAATCAAAAACAACAATGGCTGTAAATTTATAAATTATAACCCAGGCCACAATGCAGGGTAACCAAATGGACTTATACCACACGAAGACAGTATGCCACACAATCATATCAGATGGTGACTACTAGATCGAAATATTCCACAAGGTGCAGAAGACTTTGTTGCTACTATATTATGTTGTATATTTGCCACGGGGGGAGGGGGGGGGGGGCAGGGGAGTATCTTGAGAACATTACAATGTAGGAATATGTTTTGATACTGAAGTATTTTTACACTAAACATTAGTGAGCTATGATTACCCAATATATGTACAGACAACATTACAACACAATCCGCCTATGCCAAATTATAGGTCTTATAAGTACAAAGCAGTGCATCAGAAGTGAAGACAAGCTCAGGGGACAGCCCGTGAAGTCTTAAAACATTTAATGGACTTATAAAAATGCCTGAGATATACCAAACACAGAAACCAATGATGGCCTTAGAAACTGGTGGACACACAGATTGATCTCTGGTCTTAACAGAAGGAAAGCTATATTTTCCTCAGCTGTAGGTGAAGGTTTAATGTAGAGAAGCATAAACCATCATAATCATCTAAACAAAAATGATGGCGCAGGAGAATTACCTGCAGAAAACAGCAGGGGAGGCTTGTGTGCGACCACTTGTAACTGAGGTGGCAAAAAAACTGCATTCATAGACCATGGTTTCTTGGACTTATGACACAAACCAGTAGATATCAGACAACACAAACTCTACAGCATTCCTAAAAAAAAAAAAAAAGTAGCAGTTTCTCCTCATGTCTGCACGTACTAATTGATCCCTTAAAGGGGTTGTCCAGGTTCAGAGCTGAACCCGGACATACCCTTATTTTCACCCCGGCAGCCCCCCTGAGCCTAGCATCGGAGCATCTCATTCGCCGATGCGCTCCAGTGCCCTGCGCTAGATTGCTCAGGCCACAGGCTCTTGTGTTTTCAATAACACACTGCCAGGCGGTAACTTCCGCCCAGCAGTGTGTTCGGTGACGTCACCGGCTCTGAGGGGCGGGCTTTAGCTCTGCCCTAGCCGTTTTACTGGCTAGGGCAGAGCCAAATCCCGCCCATCAGTGCCGGTGACGTCACCGGGGTTCCTGTCAGCCCCATAGAGAGCCCGGTACGTCACCGGAACTCAGAAAAATGCCTTTGCCCTGTGCAATTTAGCGCAGGGCAAAGGAGAGCATCGGAGCATGAACTGCTCCGATGCTCATGTGAGGGGGGCTGCCTGGGCGAAAATGGAGGGCTGTCCAGGTTCAGCTCTGAACCTGGACAACCCCTTTAAATTTGGACTCCGCTTATTGCAGATAAGGGGTGGATTTTTTTAATTCCTCCACTGTTGGATATGATTTCCCAGTCTGCTGGGATTATCGGTTGGACTTTGACAGGGGGATTGCCCCTTCCTGTGCAGCGTAACCAAGGATCGTGAGCTGTTGAGTCTTTTTTCAATAAGAATTACAGATGACATAAGGAGGGAAGAAACAGACACACGGACCCATCACGGATCCTTCACAGATGATACATGGACGTGACACAGAAGGCCTAAACCGGTTATTTTGAATCACTTTCAGTAGCCAGGCCGAACACCCATGCCTAAAAAAATACAAAAGAAGGCAGCACATCTTTTTGTATGATGGCCAACTCTGGACACCACATTTTCCTTTCCTGCACTATGTAACAAATGCATATTCTTGTCCAAAAAAAGAATAGGACATGTTCTATTTTTTTGTGCCGGCCGCAAAACGGAAACATGGATGCGCACAGCACACGGTGTGCTGTCCCCATCTTTTATAGCCCTATTGAAATGATTGGGTCTGTATCCGACCAACAAAAAATGCAGATCGGATGTGGACCAAAAATATGGTCATGTGGATGCCCCCTTAGAGAGTACTTTATAGGGCAGGCTGCTAGGTTCTTAATTTTTTTTTTTTTATAATGGACAATGAATTATATAGTTTACAAAGCAGATCTTTTGATCAGACTGGGGGAAAAAAAAAAAAAAAAAAAAAAAAAAAAAAAAAAAAAAAAAACATATTTTTTTTGTTCCAACTATAAGCATCAGTGTACTTTTTTGATGGACTGATTTGGTGCATCTCATCCGAACATACCATAGGAAAGAGAAAAGGTCTCTACTAGGGATGAGTGAATCGACTTCGGATAATACTTCATTTGACTACTGTACGGAGTGGGCGCTCCGTACAGTATTAGAATGTATTGGCTTCTATGAGCCGAAGTTATTACTTTGCGTAGTCTTGCGACACTTCGCATAATAACTTCATAAATCAATTTCTACTGTAAAAAAACATTTCCTTAACTGTGGTTCAGTTCCAAGGTGCCACTACATTCAAACAAAGTATTATGCGAATCGACTTCGAAGTCGATTGGCTCATCCCACATCTGATCAGTTTTTTTGTGTGGGTCGGATGCAGACTCATTCACTTCGATTAAGCTCTGCAAAAAAAATAATAAATGGTCTGTATTACAGACAATAGGACAGTTCTAGAGGGACCAGGACCTTCCATTCTGCTGGAGTCCGTGTTTTGTGGATCCACACTTTGCTATGGTCATATGCATGAGCCCGTAGTCAGAGAGTAAGAATACAGCCATACAAATAGTGTCCTGTAAGTTTTGTTCCAGATTATGACACACTCACAAAAATATGTAAATTACTTCCACATGTTAAAGCTAGTTGTGAAGAGGGAAAAAAAGCAAACTGCATCTTCACTGTTTCATCTGGTTAATGTCATGCCCACTACAATTAGCTAAAGGAAAAACTAATCAATGGAAATATGGAATGTGTGCTAAAATATATTTATTATAGGTTTTTTATGCAGGTTACCATTTAGGCCATGGCTGCAGTGTTTCCCTCTGGCAACGCCATGATTTTCTGCCTACAGTGATTTTTTGTAATTTAGCAATTGATGGGTTTTCTAAAAAAAAAAAAAAAAAAAAAAAAAAAAAAAAAAAAAAGTGGAGCTAGAAATATTTCAAAGGCAATTTTTTTTTATATTACAGAAAGACACATTTGTCAATGAGAGGGAAAAACAATGCAATTTTTTGGAAATCACTAAAAATGCCAATCATATGGACAAAAAAATAAAAATAAAAAAGGGTGGAGCAAAAAAAATAAAAAATTAAAAAAAAGATTCTACATGTCTCTCTATTTCTGGTTTGGAACTTTACTACTCCTCTAACCAGCAGCCACATTTTTCAAAAATACACAAGGAGTTATGAATAGTCTCCCAAAAACTTATGACAAACCTTCTCTGAGTACATTACAAAGGAGGTCAAATGGTCAGCAAGTTATGAGATCACTAAAGAGCTGATTTTACTATCAACAAGATACAGATCAAAACCAATAAGATAAGATATTTTCAAAGAGGAGTTCACAAGTGGATGATGCTGGCAGAGGAGACGGTGGAATGTAGCCAGCACAACATACCTGAAGGATGGCACCCCGTGCAGGTGCGGCCTAAGCCCTTACAAGCATGTAAACAGTCATTCATTCAGCTTGCAAATACTTCTCCTTTAGTCTGCTATGTGAAAAATAAATAGGTTTTATCCCTTGGTAAAGCATAGGTTATCTCTGGTCAATTTCCCAGGACGTCCTCCTCCCTCAATAATGAGAAGTATTTTTGCTTTGTTTGTGAATGTAGAGAACATGGGCTCCTGTGCGACTATGCTTCATTATAACCATCTCAGGCACCTACACAGGAAACAGTCATTACCAACATAAATTGGTAATGGCTTGGGTGGAGATACCAGTTTCATTTTTTTATTGGAAAGTGGTTGAGCACGTTCTCCATACAACCTACCAAATGTTCTTCCTAGCTTTGGTTTTCATGCTCGACCACCACTCTCCTCCTTACCATCCCTGTATAATTGACCAAGGTGTTCAAATAAAGCACCATTCACAAGCCAATGTTTTGGTCAGTGATTTCCATCAGTGACTGCGAGCCGAAACCAGGATTGGAGCCTCCATAGACAGAAGGTATAAGGGAAATATCTGTACCTGTTCTGTGTTTAGAGCCGCACCTGGTTTTGGCTCAAAATCACTGACCTGTGAATGAGGCATAATAGGGGGCCGTGCGAACTAACACTTATGACCTATTCTCCTGATCTTGAGGAACAATCCTATATGCCAAGCATTCTGTCTGATCATATTTGACAGAGCGAAGAAATAACATACAGATGAATTCCTCTCTGCTCACAGTAGATGGTAGAAAGAGGGAAAAATGGAACAGGAGCCTAGAGGAATTATCGTTGTCACCAACATTTATGGGGAGCATATGGTTGGCATGGTTGTGGAGGCACCTTGGGTCTGTGTCCTGGTCGAATGAGAGCTAAAGTTTTAGGGATAGTCTGTGACACTATATGGGAGCAAATGCTTCTCCCTTGTCATAGGCCTGGCTGTACGTAATGAGTAGTAGCAATGCATAAAGGAAATATGAAGATGTAGAACAAATGTATTCATAATGAAGCGTGAACTCCCAGAACAGTAGTAAGCAGGGGCAGAGTTGATTGCAATTAGCAAAGACAAATCAGCTATCAATTACCTACTAAATAAAACTTCTAGCAAGTTTTCCCATGTCAACGCCACCTACATCTGACACCTCCAATAATAGGCAAATCTGACCAAGTATAAGGACCCCAAGGGGCATGACAAATTAGCCACGATGTACACAAACTGCTAAGAGTGTCTTAGGCGCAGCATGAAAATGCAAGTTAGGCATCTATCTATTGAGAAGACGCCAAGTGTTAAATCACATGAAAGCAGCAAGTTTGAAAACATGCATAGCAGTGCTGGAGGAAATCCAGGACCAGATTTCCACTGAATGTCTTATATAAACTAGAGAACAAAATGCCCACCAGGGTCCCAGCATATCCAAATTAACATGACAAAGTACCGGCTAAAATGCTGAAAATTTACAACTGAAAGAATCCAATTAATCTCTTATATTTAAAGTACCTGTCAGGTGTGATTTATTGTAGTTAAAAGGGTTTTACAGGATTTTTTTTTAAACTGATCAGTATCTGACCAGAGGGGGTCTAACACCCAGGACCCCCACTGATCAGCTGGGTGAGAAGGTACCAGTGTTCGCAGTAGCATCACGTTCATCGGTCACGTTTTCTAGGAGCAGCTCAGCCCCACTATAGTGAATTTGGCTGAGTGCAATACCAAGCACAGCCGCTACACAATGTACAGGGCAGCGCTTGGTAAGCTGTGAGAAGGCGGCCGAGCTACTGCCAGCGCCTAAGCCATATCAGCGCCTAAGCCATATCAAACTGCTGATTAGTGGGAGACCTGAACTGATCAGGTAATGATGACCTGTCCAGAGGATAGGCCATCAGTTAAAAAAAATCCTGGAAAACCCCCTTTAATGTTGTGTCAGATGAGCATCTGCGGTCTGTGGAAAATGGTCTATATGAAATTTGCAAATCGAAAAAAACAAAAAACGGCTATGGCCATGTGCATGAGCCCTATGGGTAGTAATTTTAATTAGGGTAAGGGTAATGCATTTGGAAAGAGCCCCATTCTTGTATCTGCTGCATATACTACATGGGGTAATTGCTTAAAAGGGGTATTCCTATCCTAGACAATGGGGGGCATATCGCTAGGATATGCCCCCATTGTCTGAAAGGTGCGGGTCCCACCGCTATATCGAGAACAGAGCGGGGAGCGCTGTGGTTGGAGGACCCCAGATTTCCAGTGGTCCATCCACCACCAAGCGCTAATCCCCGCCTCTCCCATAGAAGTGAATGGGAGCGTGCCGCACATGCGCGGCCCATTCATTTCTATGTGGCAGACGGCAATAGCCGAGCCAGCACTCGGCTATTTTCGGCGGCCCCATAGAAATGAATGGAGGGCGGCTGCGCAGTGCGCTCTCCTTCAATTTAGGGGCTCAGTTCTCGATATAGGAGCGGGTCCCACCGGTGGGACCCGCACCTATAAGACAATGGGGGCATATCCTAGCGATATGCCCCCATTGTCTGAGATGAGAAAACCCCTTTAAAGTGAATGTCCGGGTTCAAGAGATTAGCCAGGAGCAGAAAGTTCCATTCAACTTGTAGTGGCCATGCCGGGTTCTTGCAGCTCAGACAATCCCTTTAAAAGGCAAACAGTCTCAGGATGTCCCATACAGCATCCTACATTATTTGATGTCATGCTAACATCAGTTCAGGTTCTTGGCCATGTGCAGTGGAGCGAAGTGTACTTGTGCATGCACCAAATTTCCTTTACTCAGTTTTTACTGCAGCAAAGTGAGGAGATTCGCTGCATGCGTAGCCAAGGCAAGTACATCTTGCTTTACAGCACAAGCCCACAACCTTGAACACAACAGATATCAGCATGGTTGTAAAAGATGTAGGATGCTTTATGGGACATCAAGGCACAATAGTCGTGATTTACCCTGAGTTCACACCTGAGCGTTTCTGAGACCCGCGTTTTTATGCGCGTTTTTTGCAATAGTAAACGCGCGTTTGTGTGATTGACTGCAGTGTTGTCCAATGATTCTATGGCCAAAACGCGCGAAAAACGCCCCAAAAAAAGCTCAAGAACTTGTTTATGCGTCGGGCGTTTTACAGCGCGTTCAAACGCGCTGTAAAATGCTCAAGTGTGAACCAGGGCCATAGGGAAGCATTGGTTTTCACGTGTTGAGCGTTTTACAGCGCGTTTGAACGCGCTGTAAAACGCTCAGGTGTGAACTTAGGGTAAAGCCTGGCCTGCATGACTAGTCACAGATCATAGTAGCCCAAATGACTAGTTTCGAGAGGGGGGGGGGTAGCTTACATTGTATATGACTTCTTTTTATCCATAATACGATAACATACAGTTTAGAAAAAGGAATGACGCCAAAGAACAGTATAAGGTCTCATGTACACAAACTTTTTTTTTTCCATTTACGTTCCGTTTTTTTTTGCTTTCCGTATACAGTCCGTGTACGGAACCATTAATTTCAATGGGTCCGCAAAAAAACCCGGAATGTACTCCGTATGTATTTCATATTTCCGTTCAAAGATAGAAACATGTCCTATTATTGTCCACATAACAGACAAGGATAGGAGTGTTCCATCAGGGGCCAGTTGTTCCGTTCTGCAAAAAATGGAATGCACACGGACGGCATTTTGTGGCGGACCGCAAAATACTGAAAAAACCATCCGGTCGTGTGCAATAGGTCTAATGCTGTGGTTTGGTGGAGGAACACCTAGGGGGGGGGGGGGGTCATTTATTAAGACAGGCATTTTAGATACTGGTCTTAGTAACCCCTGCACTGCCGGTGGATCCGTCAAAGTTATTTAGAGACGCCAGCCTCTACATAACTTTGGCGCATCCACCACCGGTCTAAATCTATGCCCGCTTCCTTGCTGGTTGGAACATTTCCCATGCCTAAAACAGGCATAGAAAATGATAAAGGAGATTGGCCTGCCAGCCCACCCACTTCCCCATCCACACCATGCCCCTTTTCTAGACCTGGCATGAAAGGGGAAAAGTCACAGAATGCGGCACAAATAACCTTTGCCTGCAATCTACGACTGATATACTCCAGAAAACTGGCCTACATCACTTAGTAAATAACCCCCTAGTGTCAGGTTCCTTTTAAATAGCAATTTCTCAGTATAGCGCTAAGTTGGCCATACACATTCAATAATGGTCTGCCGATCATTCAGCTGACCGCTTTCTCTCCTCAATCTCCCATATACATACATGATTAATCCAGCTGATCATTTATGTGCATTCAGTGGGGACAGAAGAAGGAAACACTACCAGATACTTCCGGTGGCGGCTTATTTCCTGGGAGGACAAAAGGATGGGATGAAAATATTCATTTAGCGGGATCTTTCAATCTATCAATATCATCTGTCGCCGGAGAATCAGGACCTCCCCACAGACATTACATTGTCGGCCAAACCTGCCATTTCAGCCATCAATACGCTAATTCATCTGGGGTCCGTTATAACGGCACTTGTTCTGTTTGGCAGGAGGGCTCCAACAATTCAATAAATACAATCCCCAAAAAAAAAAACAATTGTGGCTAAGACAATTCCCAAAATGCATCCAGGCTAGGGCTACACGGCGACACCTGTCGCGGCCAGGATCGCTGATCAGCGATGACCCTATAGAAATGAATGGGATTGTTGCGGCAGTCGCAGAAGATGGCTGGATTTCTTGCGAGTGCCGCAGCCATCCCATTTATTTCTATGGGATCACCGCTGATCAACAATCCTGGCCTTAATGTATCAAAGATGTGCAGGACTGCATGGTGAAAAATAATTGCGTATCTCTACATCTGCCATGAGGCAGTGCAAGCAAGAAAACAGTGGCTGCTGTATCTAGAGTTGTGCCAAATTTACAATATTCAATTTTGAGAAGTTTTAAAATACGGTATTTTGTGCCATTTTGAGATGATACATTATAAAGAGTTCATACTTCTGTTTAGACCTCATGCACATGACCGTTGTTTTGGTCCGCATCCAAGCCGCAGTTTTTTGCGGCTTGGATGCGGACCCATTCACTGCGGCTTGGATGCGGACCCCATTCACTGGGGCCACAAAAGATGCAGACAGCACTCCGTGTGCTGTCCGCTGCTCTGTTCCGTGGTCCGCAAACAAAATATAACCTGTCATATTCTTGTCCGTTTTGCGGACAAGAATAGGCAGTTGTATCAATGGTTGTTCGTGCAATTTGTGGAACACACACAGACGCCATCCGCGTTTTGTGGATCCGCAAATTGTGGACCGCAAAACACACAACAGTCGAGTTCATGCAGCCGGATGATGTAAAAAAAAACAAAAAACAAACAACAAGGTAGATGGGGCCTCTAATAGAGAATTAACTGAAAACCAGAATATCATCCCATATTGTCAAGCGAAGCAAAAAACTGTGCCAGGCTGTCCGGGAGTTTTAGTAAGCTTAGTAAATGCTTCCTCTTGGATGCCATGATTTATATCACGTGCTGTAACTCATGCAGTGACTGTATGGTGAATTATATGCCATATGTCACATTCTTAACAAATTCAAAGACTGAAAAAAAATATTGGGTCATTTCACGGCTGGATGTCCAAGAACGTAGTGTATTAAACTTATTGGGAAAGATTACTGCTCCTACCTTCCAAAAGGCCTTCATAAAATGATAACTGGACTCTGATCGGTTTATTTCCGGAGCCCCTCCAACCTGCCTTTGTACCACTTTTGGAAAATAGAAGCTTCTAGATGGCTGTCGTGGGCAAGATTATTTCTGCATATTCATCAATGCTCAATTCAAAGAATTGTGCAGGTTAAAGGGGTTCTCTCATCTCGCCATTACTAAGGTGAGATGAGACTAAACTGACCACTTGCTTGCTGTTTCCATAGCTCCATCCACTGCAACAGGATCTATAGAAAAAACTACCAGGCCAGCTGGTGGTCAGGGTTTAGTTGCATCTTGCCTTAGTAACAGTGAGATGACACAACCCATTTAAATACAGGAAAATAAATGTTAAAAAGGATTGTCTTATCCTACAAACCTCCTTTAGGCCTCCTGCACATGGCCGTAGTGCAGGTCCGCAATATACGGGCACTGGCCATGTGCACACAGCACCACAGATGTGGACCCATTCACTTGAATGAAACAGTAGCACAGCTAGCTATGCGGTCTCCCCAACTCAGAAATAGCATAGCTTGTTGTGCTACGCAGTTTCTATAGCTCTCATGCATGGTAATAAGAGCTACAGCAGAGTGCCGGAGAGCTCTGCTGTTTCCCGGCCAGGAGGTGGTCAGAACTGTGTCGCATCTCACCTTAGTAACAGAGAGATTGAGACAACCCCTTTAAACAGTCCTCCTCATCATGCTGTTCACATTTTACCATCATGAGGCCAAGACAACACCTAACAATTCAAGCAGCTTCAAACAGAATGTTCTGAGATGGAAGTGGCCACTGACCTTACCCTAAGTTCACACCTGAGCATTTTACAGCGCGTTCAAAAGCGCTGTAAAACGCTCAACACGTGAAAACCAATGCTTCCCTATGGCCCTGGTTCACACTTGAGCGTTTTACAGCGCGTTTGAACGCGCTGTAAAACGCCCAACGCATAAACAAGTTCTTGAGCTTTTTTTTTGGGCGTTTGTCGCGCGTTTTGGCCATAGACTCATTGGACAACACTGCAGTCAATCACACAAACGCGCGTTTACTATTGCAAAAAACGCACATAAAAACACGCGACAAATACGCGCGTAAAACGCACGTCTCAGAAACGCTCAGGTGTGAACCCAGGGTTAGTGTCATCAGCAGGTTGCAACAGATACAGAGAGACTGGAAGAGTCACAGAAAGGCACAAAAATGGACGTCCTTTGGCCACATCCCACACTGATGACCACTTCATTGTGAATATATTGCCCTGCAGAACTGGATGATGAATGCCACACAACTCCAGGCACATTTAAGGGAGCTGAGGCGCACCCAAGTGTCATATCAGACCTAGGGTTGTTTCAGGTATTGAATTTTCAATACTTTTGTCTGGTATCGAACTCTATACCAGGATTTGCCTTTTTTCGATATTTAACTAGACTGCTATTGTGCAGTCTAGTATCAGAGAACATGGAGCGCGCTGCTCTCAGTGCGCTCCGTGTTCTCCTCAGCAGCACAGGGGAGAAGGAAGCAGTCTCTCCCTCACCCCTGTGCCGCTGCCACCAATGAGTAGAAAGGGGCGGGCGCACTGCTCCACCAATGAAAGTAAACTTTAATACAAATCTAGGAGGTGGGTGCTGGCGGGGAGCTGCGATCAGTGGCAGTTAACCCCTCAGGTGCCGCACCCGCCTCCTCAGTGCGCCCTCCCCCCAGTATTAAAATCATTGGAGGCGCAGTACTCCTCCTCCCCTCAACCCACCCTCTAGTATTAAAATCATTGGTGGCAGCGGCCACAGGGTATCCTCCACATTGGTGGTGCAGTCGCAGCTTCTGATCGGAGCCCCAGCAGTGTAATCCTGAGGCTCCGATCGGTTACCATGGCAGCCAGGACGCTACTGAAGCCCTGGTTGCGATTGTAAGCTCACCTTTTTAAGTCACCTTGTCCCCCAAAAAAATTGGGTTGGACTGTTCCATTACAGGCCAGACGTTCCATAAAATGTGGAATGCACGCGGCTTTTTTGGGGCGTTTTATTTTTTTTGCATGGTATCGAGTATCGCAATACTTTTTTTATGGTATCGAAACCAAATCAAAATTTTGGTATTGAAACAACCCTAGTCAGACCATTTTAAAACATTTACATCAGTGTGGTCTGTGTGCTAGACCACCTGCAAGGGTACCTGACCACAGTCGTCATCATCTTGCATGGGCCAGGGAGCATCTATGCTGGATGAGAGACCAGTGTCTTCAGTGCTGTTCACTGACGAAACTCGATTCACACTATGATGGTCGCCAATGATGTTTGAGATGTGAAGGAGAGCGCTGTGCATCAGCCACTGTTGTCACCAGACAAGCCTTTGGTGGTGGTGGTTACAGTGTGGGCAGGTGTGTCTATTCAATACAGAACTGGCCTACACTTCGTGAATAGTACAGTGACAAGCCCATACTACTTGAAGAACATAATTAATCCAGTCACTCTGCATGAACAACACAGGCCAAATTTCATCTTCATGGACGACAATGTGCTAGCTCATCGAGGTCGTATCATTAGGAAACGCCTGCTGGAGACTGGGGCACCTCAAATGGAGTGACCTGCACTTTCTTCAGACCCGAATTCGATAAAAAACCTATAGGATCAGCTGATTCGCTGTGTAGAGGCTTGTAACTCAATGATCTGAAGGCCACCCTTCAAGAAGAGTGGGGTGCCATGCCTCAGCAGACAATAAGTTGACTTGTGAACAGCACGAGATGTAGTTGTCAAGTTTTAATTGATGCTCAAAGCAACATGACAAGTTATTGAGACATTGACATTTTTGTAGGGGGTATACCCACCACTGTTGTTGGCTTTTGTTTCAATAAATTGTTTGAGATTAGGAATTCCCCATTCCTGCTTCTACTTAAATGCCCTACTTTCATGATATACTATCACTGTAGTGTTAACTTTGTTTTCCATAAATTTCACCCGAAAACCAAATATCCTTAACTTTTTGTGAGTAGTGTATGTCTGTAGCTAGTCTTGTAAAAGACTCAGCAGCTTCTATGGGACAAAAGTAGAAGTTCCTTCTTATAAAATATAATTGACATAATCGCTGCTTTCCCAGTTACATCATTTGTTTCCCTTCCCACAAAGTGTTCATCAGTTTTCCAGCTCTACTCCAAAGAGATGATCCACAAGCAACTTACTCCTGGGATGATAAATTATAGTGCAGTAATTGCGCTCTGCTCTCATACGCTAGGAGACAACACCATTGAGCCTTACAATTATTCTCCTCTAATTATATGCTCTGGCATCTTAACCCGAACAGAATTTTTTTTACCAAGACTTGGCACTGCATACTACTAATTGCAGAATTTTATTTGGCTTAAGGAGCACGCCATGTAATGCATACAAGCCACAAGACTGGGAGCCAAGTGTAAGGTATCCAATAAATACATACTCGGAAATTTCAATTAATTCACCGTTCTGTTCCTGACAAAAAATTCAAAATATGACATCACTCCAGTGAGACTGCCGACATGGATGTACAATAACCGCATATAAATGACTACTACACACATCATCATACGTTCTGAGGAATACAGGACGGTCTACAGCTAGACAGAACCGGATATAGGGATCATCCTCACTAGTAAAGGACAAAATCAAAATCTTATTGTGATCAGGCCAAAGATTTGCACAAATTTCTGCAACTGAAAAATCCATTTAATTAATAGCAATTTCCACAACATGTGCCATAAAGAGAACCAGTCACCACAAAATGCAGTGTAATCTGCAGCAGCATGTTATAGAGGAGGAGCGAAGCAGATTGATATATAGTTTTGTGGGAAAAGATTCAATAAAACCTGTAATTTATACATGTATAGTTCTGCTTTTTGTAACTTAAAGGGGTTGTCCTGTGAAAAATATTCCACGGTTTTCAAACCAGCACCTGGGTCTGAACCTTTCTGTAATTGCATGTAATGAACGCTATCTGTATAGCGCCACCTGCTGTTTGCTATTTTTCTAATTTCTCTGTCCTGCTGACTGAGATGGAAGCACATGCTCAGTTCCATCCATCAACTGCCACCAGCTGCTTGAGACAGGACACACACCTAAGTTGACAGCTTGAAGTAAGGCCTCTTTCACATGACCGTTTTTCTTTTCCGTTTACTGTCCGTTTTTTGTGTTCCGTATATGGTTTCGCAAAAAAAATATAAATAAAAAAAATAAAAAAAAAGGACCAGTAAATGTGTATTAGGCCTCATGCCCATATTGTGGCCCGCAGAGGGTCCATAATACATGGGGACCGGCAGTTATGCCCTGCATTACGGATGAGGAGCCATTCACTTGAATAGGTCCGCTATCCGGGAGGTTGGTGGTCTCTGTCCGTGCCTCCGCACAGCAACAAAGTAGTGCATGCGCTACTTTTTTTTGCGATGCAGATAGACCACGGACCCATTCAATTTAAATGGGTCTCGATCCGTCTTCGGAATCCGCATGGATGTTGCCCATGGATTGGGGACTACAAATTGCAGTCCCCAATGCACGGAACTGGTGATCAATGGCTGAGTGCATGAGCCCTAAGGCTGAAGAAACATATGGTCGTATGCTTGATACTTAGTATGACAATTGAAGTGAATGGGGCCCGAGTGCAATATCAAGCATAGCCGCTTGTACGGCGCTGTGCGTGGCGAGCAGAGAGAAGGCCACAGCACTCACAGGAGTGCCGGTGCCTTCTCAAACAGATGTCGGACCCCCACCGATCCGTATCAAAATATCAGAAAACCCCTTCTAAATCAAGAAGAAAGTCTACAGGCCCTGAAATGACTGCTCAGTGATGTAGGCCATGGGGCCCCTGATTGAGTGCAGCGGTTACATGCAGTCCATGAGGACCACCAGAACGCTGGACAGGTGACTGGGACTATGCACCTTTGGGTAGATTTTAATCGTATCATACTGAAGGTAAAAAATCAACAGTAACCCCAAAATCTTCACATGAAAAACAAGGAAACGTGAGAGCTTCACCAAGGTAAGGACAGCTCAGAGATATAAAAATGTCTATGTCCGAAAATTGGAAAATGCACAGAAAGTTTGACACACACTTAATATTAACCTAATATACGCTTGTGAAGTTATCCTTAAGGTAACGTATGGGACCAACAGGGAAAGGAACTTGGCATCAGCCAGTGGGACAATCTGAGATAAAGCGGAGAAATACCTTCCCATGACTTTAGTGAATCGTTAATTTAGCGTTACAAAGCAGTTATTTCATGCGTCCTCCACACACTGCTGCATTGTTTTAAGGGCCACTTGATGGCATTGCATCTGTATAACATGATACGGTTAATGGGTAGCGGTTGGTTACTTAATCACTATATACAGATCCCCTCTCTATGCACCACAGCTGTTTCCTTCTCCACAAAGTACCAGGAGGTGGATTCTACTGAATGTTGTGACAGATGGGCGCCAGATTTGAAACTCTAGATAAGGATCCGGCTGTAGAAGCATGAAAACACTTCTCCAAGGTTCCCATGGGCCAGAGATGGAAACTGCAGCATTATCAACCCATATACTCTAGTATATATCTACAGTGAAACCTAATGTGCGGCAAGTGTCTGTGCAGCACAACAGCACACAAGATTGATCAACACCAGCTAACGCAAGTGAATTACAGGACCACTACAAAAAAAAAAAAAAAAAAAAAAAGTTTACGTAATCCGTATTGGTGCAGAAAATATGCACTTTTTTTGTGTAGTACATGAGATTTCTCTAATCTCATACACTTTGCTGGTACTGTATTACAATGTGACATTTCTGCACAAAAAAAAAAAATCTACGCCAAAAACCTAAGGGTCCATTTACACGCCCGTGTGCGTTTTGCGGATCCACAAAACACGGACATCGGCGATGTGCGTTCCGCATTTTAATAGAAAATGCCTAATCTTGTCCGCAATTGCGGACAAGAATAGGACATGTTCTATATTTTTCGGGATCGGAATTGCGGACCCGGAAGTGCGGATCCGTAATTCAGGATCCAGGCAGCACATCGTGCTTCCCCATAGGAATGAATGGGTCCGCAATTCCGTTCCGTAATTTGCAGAACTAAATTGCGGACGTGTGAATGGAGCCTAAGAGTGCTAAGCGAGCGCTTCTTTCCCCTCGTTCTAGAGGTCAGTGGGGGTCTCAGCGCTCAGACCCCCACCGATCTAAACTTTTGATATTTTTCTACGACATATCAAAAC
Organism: Bufo gargarizans; assembly: GCF_014858855.1. Lineage (NCBI taxonomy): Eukaryota > Metazoa > Chordata > Amphibia > Anura > Bufonidae > Bufo > Bufo gargarizans. The sequence goes on along the minus strand of NC_058084.1, from coordinate 112,067,009 downwards.
TTTACTGAAAGTACAGCGACACTTTAATGCTATGGCCCCATATACACAGTTGTTTCTGCACTTCGGTCTGTAATATATGGATAGCTTCTGCGCGCATTTTGTATTTTTCTCACTGTCATCAATAGAAAGAATAGGACCAGCAAATATGTATTAGGCCTCTTGCCCATATTGCGGCCCGCAAACAGCGGGTCCATAATACATGGGCACCGGCCGTTATGCCCCGCATCACGGATGAGGACCCATTCACTTGAATAGGTCCACTATCTGGAAAGGTAGGTGGTCTCCGTCCGTGCCTCTGCACAGCAAAAATGTAGTGCATGCGCTACTTTTTTGCGATGCAGACGGACCACGGACCCATTCAATTTAAATGGGTCCTCATCCGTCGGCGGAATCCGCATGGATAAGGCCTCATGCACACAATCGTATTTTGCTTCCGTGTCCGATCCGTTTTTCTTGCGGATAGGATGCGGACCCATTCATTTCAATGGGTCCGCAAAAAACGCGAACAGCACACCGTGTGCTGTCCGCATCAGTATGTCCGTTCCTCTGCAAAAAAATAAAATAAAATTGTGCATGTCCTATTTTTTTCTAGTCATATGGAACGTCATCCTTTTTTTTGCAGATCTGCAATTTGAAGACCGCAAAACACATACGGTCGTGTGCATGTAGCCTAATACGCTTCATGTGCAGCCTAAATCTGCACACAGGGGCAGGTCAACGTGCTGAAGATCTGCACAGATTGCTGTGTGGATTTCTGTGCATTCCTGCACCATATGTGCACCAAAATCCAAAATTTCTACCAGAGGTGAAACCTGCAGCTAAAACTGCAAACATGATGGATATGTTGCGGATTTGAAAAGAGCAGGCGGTCCTATCAGTGATTCACCGCTACCTCTGCATACACAGTCATAGGGGGTAGGCTGTCACGCTGGGTTCACACCTGAGCGTTTTATAGCGCGTTCCTACGCGCTGTAAAACGCTCAACAAGGAGAAACCAATGCTTCCCTATGGGAATGGTTCTCACCTGGGCGTTTTACAGTGCGTACGATCGCGCTGTAAAACGCCCGACGCCCCAAGAAGTACATGAGCTTCTTTGGGGCGTCTTGTCGCGCGTTCCCGTACATAGACCTTCGGGAACGCGCGACAATGGGCGTTCGCTTGTCTCTGTATGCGCGATTGCAAACGCCGGTACAATCGCGCATACAGAGCGCTCCTTTCACAACGCTCAGGTCTGAACCCAGCATAAGTCACTGATAGGACCAGCTCCTTGGATTCAAATCCCAGAAAGAGCAGGAATGTAAATGAATAAGATACAGGTTATACAGAATCTTTTCCCAGAGAACCATATATCTGCTCAGCTCCTCCTGCTCTATCACACATGATGTCTGCAGCTCAAACACCATGTTCAACGTCTCAGGTTCCCTAAAGTCAAGCACAAAGCTAGGATTCTCAGGGAAAAGATTCCGTTTGGTGCCCTTCCCCAGTATGTAAAACTTATTTTTTCCACCATGCCCAGGCAGAACAACAAGAGCCACAAAGAAGCGTTCATAAATTTCTCTACCAATAGACCACCCAAAAAATAACACTAGACAGTAAAACTGCTGGCTCAAGTGGTGCTCCGACTTCCCAGAACTCAGGGCAAAATGACTCAAAAGTCCCATGCCAGGAAAACTCTTTCAGGCCCATCATAGCAATCATTCATAGTAAGCCAAACTTCTCAGACAGGTACCTGGTTGGACTTGCACAACCATCTCTGGTCCAGGGGTCACATTGTCAGATTGAACAAGTCCAAAGGGCCTTAATAAAACTTAAAGGAGTACCGTTATCTGAGACATTCATGGTATATGAAAAGTATATGTCACAGATGTCTGACAGATGGGAATCCTAGTAGAGCCTGCCCTTAATAAAAGAATGGGGGGGGGGGGGGTGTCTTTTTCCCTTTTTACATTCCAAAAACGAAGAGACCATGCAGGCATGTGGTGCTCTACTGTATGTGAGCAGCCGAAGTTATCAATTGTTTTACTACTCTCATAAATTAGAAGGAAGACAGCCATACTTATGCACAGTGGTCACCTTAAAGGTGCTATCCTGACATAAATATTGATGGCCTATCGTCCTGATAGGTCCTCACTATCTGATTGGCCGGGGGTCCATCACCCAGCACTCAGCTGTTTGAGGAGGACCACATGTCCGCAATTCTTCTGGAGACCCACACAGGGTTCAGGAGACCCCTAGCATGTCTGTAACCATATAGTTAGAGGTTTTGGAAACACAGGAGGAGAAGGGAAGGTGAGGATAAGTTTGTTTGTACACATAAGACTATGTCAGGGGTCCGCAAACTTTGGCTGTTGTGAGACCTCAATTCCCAGCCAGCACACTTGCTCAGCTGTTCTTAAAAACCTCTCATAGAAGTGTATGGAGCATGCTAGGAGTTGTAGTTTAATAAAAGCAGGGGTATTGGAGGTAGCGGACGCCTGCTCTATGGAAACATCTTTACATCAAATTCTCTTCTAGCCTAGGTCTAATTTCTCGTTAGTTAGGACTCAAGCACATGGTCATAGTTTTATCTCAAAAGGGCAGCAGACCCATTCCACGGTCCACAAAAAAAAAGTAACATGTCCTAGTCTCTTAAGAATAGTACATTTTTACAGATGTAAATTTTTTTTTAATAATTGCCAAGATCTGTATTTTGCGGACCACAAAACATTTAGGACTGTGTGCATGAGCCCTTATACGTATTTTCCCAGACAGCCCCTTTAGGTGATGACAAGGGTCTTAAAACATAAGCAGATGGCTTGACAAGGAATCAATAAAAGACAGCTACTATAGTAGCTGGAAACTTGGGTCAGCCTAATGTACAGAAAGCGTTTACAGCAGCTCGTCCATCTCTTCTTCACAGAAGTAGTAAAGCGTCTGGAACACAGAGGCATTCTAGTAAACACGTAGCAGCCATGGTAACCAGCCCCTCACATCAGCCTCCCAAATCCAAGCTCATCAGACCTACATGGAAAACCAGGACCAACATTTCACAACCAGAAAAAAAATAAAAGCCCATAAAGTGACATAATCCACAGCTCCAAGTACAAACCCAGTTCTCATCAACAAATGCACTTAACATGAAAGGTGCTGACGTTCTTATACTGAAGTGCCAGACATGGGGTTGAGACCAGTCAGTATACCCCAATACTGAGGGTTCATGAGCTAAAGCGCCAACTATGCCACCTGGAACAAAGAAGCCATGGCACTCATGTTTCATTTGGACCCGTTGGGTGCCCAGAGGTTTCCATAACTTACCTGGCACACATCCTAGGGATCTTTCTATGCAGCCTTATTACTGAGCACTATTGCAAACTGAGACAAACCAGAGTACAATGGATATTTATTTATATTCGTACTTACATGTATTTATTTATTTATGGTTGAAGATTATTTACCAATACAACACGTTTCAATGTCCAGCAATCTAGGACTTATTCCATGCTTTGTATTATTTGGCTCCACATACTCCAGAACAAAGGAGCGCTGACAGCTTCCCATGCCATATACCTGCTCCTAAACCAACGATGACCCATTACCTCCACAGAAAGGACCAGAACAAAGCCAAGTCCCTGAGAACAGCCTAAGAATGTGCTGGCCCTGCACAGGTCACCATTACAGGATCCACAGGAAGAGATCAGCCCTGACAATGGGAACCAACCCCAGGCAGCAGTCAGTGGGAGAGCCTGCAGCAGACAGTGGCATTCCTCATCATCTGCCACACTGTCCTACAGAGGGGGGCACACTGCAGCGCCCCCAATGCCAGGCACATGTGCAGCTCCATCCCCTGGGAGATGTGTGACCCTGCACAGCTGTGGCAAGCAGCAGGTTAAACATCCAGACTCTGCAGAAACGAAGAGCTCACCTTGGTGTGTATCAGGCTGCAGCCCCGGTGCAGTGGATGAGAGGACTGCGCTGATGAGCAGGCACAGAGCAGTGCAAATGTGAATGAAACTGCCTCCTCCAGCCTGCAGGAACAGCTCAGCCCTTCCACTTCCTGGGGAGGGGGAGGGATCGCACCAATGCCTCTTCTTTTTAGTGTTTTTATTGGGATTTTAACCTTGGTGGACGAGAGTATTAGCGCCACCTGGCGGCAGGCCTGCTTAACTCAGCCTCTGGTCTTGGAGCTGATAAAGATACTTTCCATCCCTTCTTCTGCCCTCTCCGAAGGCCACTTTCTTCTCTCCTCCTATAGTTTACGTTCTGTGCTCGCTTTTTTTCTTCCAACGCAAAATGTATTCAAGGTGTTTTCTTGCACTGTAGTATGGTGGCAATATGTTAGTGAAATGGCAACTTTCTGATACATTTTATAAATAGTGAGGAGCGGCAGGGGGTATATTCGAATTCGCAATATTTCACTAATATTTTAGCAAATATTAATTATATATTCGCGAATTTGCTATCTCCCTTTATTATTTCACAATGTAAATTTCGCTTACTGCGTATAAGAAAAAGGGGCGTGGCTTAGTTCAGCAACTGTTTTCAAACTACCCGAAGTTTGAAGAGATTGGAAAACATGGTTGGCATCAATTTTCGCGACAGTGAGGAAGAACTGATCACTGTAAGTAATTTAACATTACAACACATGCATGTCAGAACAATCGCTTTATATGCAGATAGAGTGTTATACAATACTCGCGATTGTGAAAATCGTCACTTGTGATGCAAATGTTTTTTCGCAATACATACAACTTCACATTTTATCAGGTCTAAGTAGATATTACTGATTGGTGCACTAAGTATATTTGTGACATCACAGCACTATGTCTGTAGCATGCAAAAAATGCAGTTGAGCCTGCGATTCAACTCAAATATCAGCATTTTTTATGTTTCTGCACTTTTATATTGTTTGGTTTTTAAATGTTTGCATTTATGATCTATAATAGACCATTATTTAGTATTTTATATACGTGAAGTATTTTTATATATATAAAGATTGGGAGTGTGCAGCTTGCAAACAGTCTGCGACTGCACGATCCGGAATCCAAACCATACATTGTAATATGCCCAAACAGGGTATTTAAAGGCATGACCAGTAGGTCTTCATTCAGCATTCTTCATTTGTCTACTGAGGAAGGAACTTGTGTTCCGAAACGCGTCTAGTGTGAATTTGACCCAGCTATATGTGCGTTATTTTTAACTCCGCAAAAAGGACTTTGCGATTATTGCATAGAAATTATTTCGAAGGTGGTGAGTTCGATACCAGCTCTAAGGGACTCCAGCTTTAAACACGATCACAGCTGATTTGCCTATGCCAGCATGTCCTACATAGTGCAATAAACCTTGCTGAGTGGAACTGACCTCCATACCGACCGAACACTGCTTCATCGATTTCCGCCATTACGACTAATTCGATTGGATTACATCATCGACCAACAAACCATCTCCCTGGGCGGTCACGTGGGACGCCACGTAGATCGAGTCGAGGGTTCACTCCGAAAGAGGAGGTAGTGAATTAATACAAGTTGAAGGCGTGACATTCACCATCTGGAAGCGCTGTTTGAGTGCGAAGTTTTTTCCATCGGGGATCGCAAAGAGGACATTCCTTTGAACCATCCAGGTTCCTACTACTGGTAAAACAGTATACAATTATACGATTATTCGATAGTCGAACTTTTGAGTGTTTAAATCGTATGATTTTTGCAGATAGACGCTAATATTGAAAACAAAGAGGTCTTATTTATTTGGAGTACTCCAGCTATATAGATGTATGCGTGAGCTCCGCATTATATGTATCTATATATATTTATGCTGATATGCTGACATGAAATAAGGTTATGTTTAATATTTTAACATTTTATTGGGATAATAAATTTTATGCATGCAAAAATACTGTGAGCCAGTTTGATTGATTGATTATTGATATATTCCTTTTTTCAGCTGGTAACTGACAGGCTGGGCCCCAGTAGTTTGCCGGTTGAGCTTCTCTAAATATTTATTATTAGAATCGCAATATAATCCGATCTTAGATCGGTAACATTAAATCTAATATTTCCCCTTTAAAGACTTAAATACTTTTTGATGTTTTTCTGAGGACGTTATTTTCAATACTTGTATTAAAAAAAATTGGGATTATATGCTTGCATCTTTATCCTGCAGCGCATGTTGGAGCGCGGATATGACAGGACCCGGGTCCAGGCTGAGAAGCAGAGGATTGTGAGGGAGATCCGTTTCGAGCTCTTAAGGAAGTTTTATGAGAGATCAGAGAGATGCCCATGTACAATGCTTACATTACGTTTGTATCTCTCGCCAATACTCTGTAAAGTAAGGCCGGACTATAGGTTTACCTTAAGGGTAGGCCTTCATGAGGAATTTGGTGCCAGGGGCCTGGTAGAGGTAGGGTTAATGTATGGCGGGAAGCGGAGGGGCGGGTTAGCGTAGGTGGAGTTAGGTTGTAGTTTATTTAAGGGGCGGTAGCTGGGGGCCATTTTAGAGCCAGGAGAAAAAGCGCCCGCCCACCCTCCCTTGAGTAGGTATTGGGGAGGTAGATGTGAGGTATGTCGCGGCAGTCGAGGCGGGGGGAGGTCCTCGGAGCTGGTGGAATGGGTTGCTGCTTGAGAATGAGAGGGCCTCAATGGTGGGGCTGGACTCTCAGGATTGGGCACTCGGTTAATCAGTGAGGGCATCCATCAGTTTGGTGGCTCCGAGCTGGGTGTTTACGGCTGGAGGCAAGGTGGATGGTCCACTGAGTGGTTGTGCTGGATGTATACATGTTGGGGCTTCTAGGACCTCCCTCGGCTGGGGGAATTCATTGTTAAATTATTTGTATTTTTGTTTAATAAATAACGGCTGCTGTGGCCGATTTAAATCCGACTCAAGTCTCTGTGTCTTATTGGTAAGGGGGAAGTGAAAGGGTTAATGAGGGAAGTGTTATGGGGAGGAATGGTTGGTAGGCCCCGGTGGGGTCACCAATAATTCGCTCATGTATATATACAGTTATGAAAATAAGTATTTAATCCCTTTACAAAGGATTACTTTATACCTGGTCTGACAAGTAGCAAATCAGCAGGTTACATCATACATCTCTACCTCGCCATGAGTATATATACCGGTATATATATATATTTATATGTATTTATACACACAGCGAGGTACAGAGATATGATGTAACCAGCTAATTTTGTGTGTTTCACACACACACACACACACACACATATATATACATATATATAAATATATATATATATATATGTGTGTGTGTGTGTGTATATACATAAACTGCCATCATCATTCTGTATTCCAGTAAAAGGCCCCAGTCCATTATTACATTAGATACATCCCACACTTAATTGGCATTTGTTATGAGTTCTGAGTTTGTCTCAATTCTGAACATTGTGTGATTACAGGGGTTCCCGTTTCCTCCGTCCGCAGCAGGCCTTCAACAGAGGATCTGGAGGTGGTGGTGTTGTCCGCCGAGGAGGAGGAGGGAGAGCAGGCCAGACCCTCCCAGCAGCATGAGACGCCAGCCCCACCTGATGTGGGCGAAGAGGTGGAGGTGGAAGAGGCTGGACCCTCCCAGCAGCCAGATCCCCCCCCCCCCCCCCAGTCCTGATGACCATGAAGAGGAGGAGGATATATCCATGCCACTTAATCTGACTTACAAGTAAGTAATGTAAGCAGGAGTATGAAGCCGGCATGCACGAGATGCAGAGGCTGATGTGCAAGCAGATGCGGAAGATGGAGGCACTGCTCCTCAAACGGATGCAGGAGTTGTTGGAACTTCACGACCAACTAAAAAAGTTGCCAAAGAGGCACGTTTGTAAATAAAATAAAAAAATTCTGTTGTAACGTGTGCTTCAATTTTTTAATATTGTTTTGTTTTTGTTTAATTTTTGAATGATAAGGTTGCAGTAAGGCCCCTTTAGTCCAGGGTCAAATGCATAAGGATTAGGACAGACAGTAGCAGCAGTAGGTAAATGGTAACGGTGTAGTATAAGGCCTACACATAGCTGGTCCAAAATCATCAGGACAGACAGCAGCAACAGCAGCATGTAAATGGTAACGGGGTAGTATAAGGGTACATTCAAACTAGCATTATTCTTTTCAGGCATAGAGACCGATAAAACTGTGAAAAAGACTGCAAGACAGATCCGTCCATCCGCATGACAAGCGGAGAGATGGATCCGTTCTTGCAATGCAATTGTAGACGGATCCGCACCCGGATGATGGAACCGCCTGCTGGATCACACGCCGCTCACAGGAGTACATTTATAAACTGTATTCGATAACATTAACTTTAATCATCGCTCATCTGTTTACTAGGATACCTTACTCTCAGCTCCGGTAACAGCAGGCAGTGCGGTAGGATACCTTACTCTCAGCTCTGGTAACAGCAGGCAGTGCGGGCGGCGCTCACTCATGTCACGTGCCTGCTCCTCCCACTAGGCGGCGCAGGCGCGTGACGTCAGTGAGTGAGTACCGCCCGCACTGCCTGCTGTTACCAGAGCTGAGAGTAAGGTATCCTAGTAAAGAGATGAGCGATGATTAAAGTAAAAGTTACAGATTACAGTTTATAAATGTAGTCCTGTGAGCGTCGGGAAGGGGGATCTGTGGATGGCACTGTTTAGGGGGGTATCTGTGGATGGCATTGTTTAGAGGGGGATTTGTGGATGGCACTGTTATGGTGAGGGGGATCTGTGGATGGCACTGTTATGGGGAGGGGGATCTGTGGATGGCACTGTTATGGGGAGGGGGATCTGTGGATGACACTGCTATGGGGGGATCTATGGATGACACTGCTATGGGGGGATCTATGGATGACACTATATAGCATCTTATGCTATATGTGTCATCCACAGATCCACCCCATGACAGTGTCATCCACAGATCCCCCTCTCCATAACAGTGCCATCCACAGATCCCCCTCCCCTAAACAGTACCATCCACAGATACCCCCCTAAACAATGCCATCCACAGATCCCCCCCTAAACAGTGCCATCCACAGATCCCCCTCCCCTAAACAGTGCTATCCACAGATTCTCCTCCCCGACGCTCACAGGACTACATTTATAAACTGTAATCTGTAACTTTTACTTTAATCATCGCTCATCTCTTTACTAGGGTACCTTACTCTCAGCTCCGGTAACAGCAGGCAGTGCGGGCGGCGCTCACTCACTGACGTCTGCGCCGCCTAGTGGGAGGAGCAGGCACGTGACATCAGTGAGTGAGCGCCGCCCGCACTGCCTGCTGTTAACTGAGATGAGAGTAAGGTATCCTAGTAAACAGATAAGCGATGATTAAAGTTAAAGTTATCGAATACAGTTTATAAATGTAGTCCTGTGAGCGGCGTGGCCCTGTATATTCTAACCCCCAGGCAAGGGTCCCCGTCACCATGGGAACGCCTGGGGGTTAGAATATACCATCGGATACCTCGTGGCCCCTCAGCCTTGCCTAGCTGAGACCACACTGACAGAGCCTCATCAGGCCTCTGTCTGCACACTCTCCAGAGTGAGACACACCCAGGATCCAGTAGCAGGATTAAATAGGATCCCTGGACATGAGCATGCCCTAAGTCCCGGACTCGAACCTGGGGAAACAACACCTCAAATGTTCATATTGCCACAATATATATATATATATATATATATATGTGTGTGTGTATAGTACAGACCAAAAGTTTGGACACACCTTCTCATTCAAAGAGTTTTCTTTATTTTCATGACTATGAAAATTGTAGATTAACACTGAAGGCATCAAAACTGAATGAATTAACACATGTGGAATTATATACATAACAAAAAAGTGTGAAACAACTGAAAATATGTCATATTCTAGGTTCTTCAAAGTAGCCACCTTTTGCTTTGATTACTGCTTTGCACACTCTTGGCATTCTCTTGATGAGCTTCAAGAGGTAGTCACCTGAAATGGTCTTCCAACAGTCTTGAACGAGTTCCCAGAGATGCTTAGCACTTGTTGGCCCTTTTGCCTTCACTCTGCGGTCCAGCTCACCCCAAACCATCTCGATTGGGTTCAGGTCCGGTGACTGTGGAGGCCAGGTTATCTGGCGCAGCACCCCATCACTCTCCTTCATGGTCAAATAGCCCTTACACAGCCTGGAGGTGTGTTTGGGGGTCATTGTCCTATTGAAAAATAAATGATAGTCAAACTAAACGCAAACCGGATGGAATAGCATGCTGCTGCAAAATGCTGTGGTAGCCATGCTGGTTCAGTATGCCTTCAATTTTGAATAAATCCACAACAGTGTCACCAGCAAAGCACTTCCACACCATCACACCTCCTCCTCCATGCTTCACGTGGGAACCAGGCATGTAGAGTCCATTCGTTCACCTTTTCTGCGTCGCACAAAGACACGGTGGTTGGAACCAAAGATCTCAAATTTGGACTCATCCGACCAATGCATAGATTTCCACTGGTCTAATGTCCATTCATTGTGTTCTTTAGCCCAAACAAGTCTCTTCTGCTTGTTGCCTGTCCTTAGCAGTGGTTTCCTAGCAAATATTCTACCATGAAGGCCTGATTCACACAGTCTCCTCTTAACAGTTGTTCTAGAGATGTGTCTGCTGCTAGAACTCTGTGTGGCATTGACCTGGTCTCTAATCTGAGCTGCTGTTAACCTGCGATTTCTGAGGCTGGTGACTCGGATGAACTTATCCTCCACAGCAGAGGTGACTCTTGGTCTTCCTTTCCTGGGGCGGTCCACATTGGAGCCATTTTCTTTGTAGTGCTTGATGGTTTTTGTGACTGCACTTGGGGACACTTTCAAAGTTTTCCCAATTTTTCGGACTGACGGACCTTCATTTCTTAAAGTAATGATGGCCACTCGTTTTTCTTTACTTAGCTGCTTTTTTCTCGCCATAATACATTTTCTAACAGTCTATTCAGTAGGACTATCAGCTGTGCATCCACCTGACTTCTCCACAACGCAACTGATGGTCCCAACCCCATTTATAAGACAAGAAATCCCACTTATTAAACCTGACAGGGCACACCTGTGAAGTGAAAACCATTTCAGGTGACTACCTCTTGAAGCTCATCAAGAGAATGCCAAGAGTGTGCAAAGCAGTAATCAAAGCAAAAGGTGGCTACTTTGAAGAACCTAGAATATAACATATTTTCAGTTGTTTTACACTTTTTTGTTATGTATATAATTCCACATGTGTTAATTCATAGTTTTGATGCCTTCAGTGTGAATCTACAATTTTAATAGTCATGAAAATAAAGAAAACTCTTTGAATGAGAAGGTGTGTCCAAACTTTTGGTCTGTACTGTATGTATATACATATATATATATATATATATATATAAAAACACATGCCACGCCACCAGAAAATGTGCATTTATTCACCCCAAAGCGACGTTTCGGTCCACACAATTGGACCTTTCTCTAGCAGTGACAAAAGTGAATGGTGCCAAATACAAATACTAACTTAGGTGATTATTTAAAGAAAACTAATAATAATTGAATTACAATTAATTTGTTTGATTAGTATTGTGTCTAAAAATAAAAATCCTGTTTAAAAAAAATTTACATCATATACAAGTATCCATACTGTGAAGAGATTAATAACTTCAATTAAACTATGTGAATTCATAATATGTGCTCAATTCATCAAAATTACATTTTAAAAAAAGTTATGTCCAAAACCAATTGAGTCATTACAATATCAGGTGTACCGATTAAAAACATAAGGGAGGGGGCCAAGAACTAACCAACATGGATCCGATATAGCGTCCCGTTTGGTTAACTGCGCATGTCGGCCCATTTTTTCTGCATTACATTAAGAAACATGTGATGCAATCACATGATCGCATTGAAGGAGGAACACACACAGGCCGTGAGTGTCCATAGACAGGCCATTCACATGATAACAGATCATATGTTTGCACCTGAAATTGAACGCAAGCTGAGCCACAAACACATCCTGTCTATGCGGTCACATGATAGCAACCATGGATATGAGAAGAATAACTTCCCAAATGGTGACAAGAATATACTGTATATACCACAGTTTATATTGCAAAGTGAAAAGCCATGATTATATAAAAATCGCATGTGCAAATTATCATTAAATAGTTGTCAAGAAATCACATAAAATGTAAATGTATATATAGATATTTACATGTGGCAATAACACTCCATTCCCAAAACCGGATTACCAGACGGATGAGTATAACGCCAGTCACACTCAACCATGTGGAGAGGTCAACATAGAAGTCAGGCATCCTGTTCAGGGCAACAGACAACACCATGTTTGAACCTAAATCCTGATTAAAACAAACAATAAAATAAAATATAATTAGGTTCCTCAATCAGTCCTGTACAATGTTAACTGCACAAGACCTTTTGACAAGGGAAGCTCACATGCGGTCCCCACCTAGTTTTAATAAGAACCACAACAGGGCCGCCCAAAACCCAAGTAAAGCAAAATTGCAACATATAAAATTAAATAAAGTAAAAAAAACTTTTGGGGTGAATGAAGCGTAACACCGCATGATTGTATTTTATTCAAACAAATATTCATATATATATATATATATATATATATATATGTATATATATATATATATATATATATATGTATATATATATAGACAATATATGATGAACAGAGCACATGCGCAAAAATTAATTATGCACACTAGTTTAAGAGAATTCTAATACTCGATAGTTGATAAAGTCTATGCTGGTTGTCTTCAGCAATATCAGGACAGACAGCAGCAGCTGGTAAATGGTAATGCTGTAGTATAAGGCATACACATAGCTGGGCCTAACTCCGCAGGAACAGAACAGACAGCACCAGGGAAATGGTAACGCTGTAGTATAAGGCATACACATTGCTGGGCCTAACTCAGCAGGAACAGAACAGACAGCAGCAGGGAAATGGCAAAGCTGTTGTATAAGGCATACACATAGCTTGGCCTAACTCAGCAGGAACAGACAGCAGCAGGTTCTTTATTTGCAGCAGGAATGTGTTCCCAGGAATGGGCCCGCACCAGACTGGAGCAACACCAAAAATAAACTTAGACACCTCTGACAGCAGCATGTTCTTTGTTTGCAGCAAGAATGTGTTCCCAGGAATGGGCCCCCCACCAGACCGGGGCAACACCAAAAATAAACTTAGACACCTCTGACAGCATCAGGTTCTTTGTTAGCAGCAGGAATGTGTTCCTAGGAATGGGTTCCCACCAGACCGGGGCAACACCAAAAATAAACTTAGACACCTCTGACAGCAGCAGGTTCTTTGCAGCAGGAATGTGTTCCCAGGAATGGGCCTCCACCAGACCAGGGCAGCAGCAAAAATAAACTTAGACACCTCTGACAGCAGCAGGTTATTTGTCTAGAGCAGGAATGTGCTCCCATGCATACAAAATGCAATATTTTCCTATGACATAATTGTTTTTCAAATGTATTTTAAGTTTGTAAAGCCCACAATAAATTAGTACAACATTGACTCCACAAGCTGCCCGCACCGGTCTGCTCTCAGTTGCCATATCGGGCACATCAAGTCTGGAGAAGAACACTGCGGCAACACAGCATGCTGCGCCGTGTGCTGATTCCTCCAAGCCAGAGGGCAGCAGGACTGGCAGGGTTTAGCAGCGGCTCTCTCATCCTCCTTTTGTCTGTGAAGAGGCATGGTTACCGCCGTTCGTACGACCCATATATGATCAGCACCACACACACTTTGGGCTCTGGCCATCGGCAGCACCCAGCCGTCCTCTGCCCGTCTGAGCACAGAAGCCAGTGAGGAGCCAGCTTGCCTCAGCCCGGGTCTGGAAGTATCCCTGGCTCTACCTCTGGGATCAGTTCCACTCCCCTCGGAGATGACTCAGTCACGGTCTCCGGCTGCTGGCAGGGTCCTAAGCGGCTGCCTCCAGTACGCAGCCTGAATCATTGATCACAGGTCAGGCTGCTAAATAAGCCTTTAGCTGCAAGGCTTGGCTACACAATGGGGGTAGTGTCACACAGCCAGAGCCAGATATCACCAGGAAGGGGCTGACAGGCAACGGGGAGCACCTACACTGTCAGGGTCCATTCACATGTCCGCAATTTCGTTCCGCATTTTTCGGAACGGAATTGCGGACCCATTCATTTCTATGGGGCCCCACTTCTAGGTCCGTAATTCCGTTCCGTGCGGACAAGATTAGGCATTTTCTATTAAGTGCCAGCGATGTGCGGTCCGTAAAATGCGGAACGCATATTGCCGGTGTCCGTGTTTTGTGGATCTGCAAAACACGTACGGACGTGTGAATGGACCCTCATCCAGCAGAGCGAAGTTTGTAGTCTGTTTTGAAGG